>NC_135311.1:87727254-88029054 GCF_048772815.1 Callospermophilus lateralis | reverse complement strand
TCAGAGTGCACACATAACTAGTGAGACATAGGGAAGTCACACAGATATTTTAAAATAATTAGCAAGAGAATCAAACAAATATTAATTTGAATATTAAGCTCTGTATCTCTTAAAATCTGCTAATTTTCTCTCCAGGCACATTGATGGTTTCTTTAAAATGCTTTGCCCAGCATTACCGAAATCAGTTAATCCCAAGTGTCTGAATTTCAAAATCCAGAAAAATGTGGAAGGTGTCACTTTCCTTCTTTTACTAAGCAAATATTTTTCAGCTCTCCTGTGATTTTCATTATTTTATTTTAAAAACAATGCTTCAACTGTCCAGTATGGAAAACTCTCACAAGCACAAAATAAATTATATCCTTTCACAAGAAAAGAGGCAGTAAACTTACTGTTTTTTTTTAAACAGGAGTTTTAATGAGATATAATTTACATACCATCAAATACATCTTTAAAAAGTTCAATGGTTCTATTATATTCATTGAACTACACAATCGTCATCACTGTCTAATTCTAGAATATTTTTATCATCCCCTCAAAAACCCCAATTACCTCTTAGCAGTCACTTTATGCTCCTGCTTCTCTTAGCCTTTGCCAACTTCTTCCCCCAGGAATCTGCATATTTCTAGGCATTTCATATAAATAGAATCATAAAGTCTGGGGCTTTTTGTGAGTGGCTTCTTCACTGATTATCTTTTCAAAGTTCTATAGTGAATCAGGACTTTATTACTTTTGATTGCCAAATAATAATCATTTATGTGAACATAACATATATCCACTTTTTAAAATAAAATATATACTTTTTGAAATGCATAATTTACTTCTTTCCTAACACACATGTGCAACTTTTTTCATAATACTGCCCATCCCTTTAGGACTACGTAGCTATAATACACAAAGTTGAGCTCCACAATCCAATTTACTGCAGCATTTTGCTTTAATTAAGGAATTGTTGAAATTCAATTTCATAAGTATATAGGAAAAAATGAAAGTAAAATTTTAACACCATTAGCAATATTGAATTAACATTCAATATAGAATATTGTCAGTAAAGTGAGATGCAAGAAAAAATAAGCCTTCGTATCTACAGTTGCTTCTGTAAGAAGAAAAGAGACTCTGGGAAGCCAGGTCCAGGGAGGGTTGCTGGCAAAGAGTTGCGTGAGGCTTGTAGCTCCCTGTTGGCCACTGTGTGCAGCTGTGTAGCTGAAGCACTGATCATCCAACACTCAGAAGTCAGGGATTTATCCTAAAGGGATGTTTTAAACTGGTGAAAATTTTGTCATAGCCCGATTGTAGTCACTGACCCAGGAAATGGCAGAAAGCACTAACTCTTCATAAAATAAATGAACAAGAGTGAATCTGAATTATGGCAGCAGGCAGCAGATGAAATACAACTTCCAGGTAATGACCAGCAAGTGGCTGTGACAGCTAGGTTGGAGCTGTTCAGGCTGAGCCTTATGTTCAGGTCAACCAAGGTTTCTTCTCAGAGACTGCCAGTGGTTTTTCTACTGCGGGGCTTGCTTACCCCACAGCTAGTTCCTTCACATCTCTGCTCAGACACCACCTGAGAATATTTTCCCTTTTATTTTACACAAAAATAACAACACCCACCACTACCATGGATTCGCTTCCAACAAAGTTTCAGACTCGGGTGTCCTTAGGAGATGCCTAGTATAATTGGACTGTGTTGACTTGTATTAAGACACTGCCAAAATACTTTACATTAATATAAAACATTAGCATAAGAAGTTTCCTCTCAAGCTGGGAATGGAACCACCATTTGACCCAGCTATCGCCCTCCTCGGACTATTCCCTGAGGACCTTAAAAGAGCATACTATAGGGATACTGCCACATCAATGATCATAGCAGCACAATTCACAATAGCTAGACTGTGGAACCAACCTAGATGCCCTTCAATAGATGAATGAATAAAAAAAAATGTGGCATCTATACACAATGGAGTATTATGCAGCACTAAAAAATGACAAAATCATGGAATTTGCAGGGAAATGCATGGCATTAGAGCAGATTATGCTAAGTGAAGCTAGCCAATCCTTAAAAAACAAATGCCAAATGTCTTCTTTGATTTAAGGAGAGCAACTAAGAACTGAGCAGGGGGAAAGAGCATGAGGAAAAGATTAACATTAAACTGAGATGAGTGATAGGAGGGAAAGGGAGAGAGAAGGGAAATTGCATGGAAACGGAAGGAAACCCTCATCGTTATACGAAATCACATATATGAGGTTGTGAGGGGAAAGGCGGGGAAGGGAGAGAACTGAACAACAACAGATGAGGTAGAGAGGGAAGATGGGAGGGGAGGGGAGGGGGGATAGTAGGGGATAGGAAAGGCAGCAGAATACAACAGTCACTAATATGGCATTATGTAAACATTGTGAATGTGTAACTGATGTGATTCTGCAATTTGTATTTGGGGTAAAAATGGAAGTGCATAACTCACTTGAATCAAATGTATGAAAAATGAAAAAAAAAGACAGAAAGCAAAAAAAATAAAAATAAAAAAAAGAAGTTTCCTCTCATGTGCTATTATTTTACCAAGAGTCAGATCTTTGACAGGGATGAGAAATGAGGAAGTAAAGGAAAAGTTGGACTGTATCTACATTCACATAAAACACAGAAAAGATAACTTTTATTGAAAACAATTTTTCTTAAAAAAATTTGCTGCCTATCCTGAGGCATGGGAAAAGAAAGGATAGTTTTTGTGGTTCTTTCATAGTGCAGGACTTTATATCTTCCCATTTTCTTCTTCCTCTCAGATTCCATGTACCATACCTTATTCATATAAAAAGAAAGAACATTCTAGGCAAATGTGCCACATGATATTTTCTCAAATACAGAAATGTGCTTTCTGATACTAGAGGCAAACAAAGGAAGAGTGTCATGAAATGTATAGGAGTGGAGGGGGAAATAGTCTCCTAAAATTCTTCCACATTGAATGTTCTATGATTCCTTGGTTTTAGCTTCTTTTAAAATCCAAGAGAAAAAAAATATGAACAATAGAAGGAGATGCTGTGACAAGCACCACAGTGACAATAATTACTGGTTACAGAAGTACTATAATATGATGTAAAGAATTCTGTAAGAAAGGACCTCAGCTTAACAAAACAGTCTGCCACTATTAGTCATGTGGCTCCGGACAGGTCTGCTCCTTGAAGCCTTAGCTCTATCATCAGCAGTAGATGTTAACAAATTTGTTCTGCCTCTCCTTGGATTGTGGTGAGAGCTAAATGATATACTATAGATGGGAACGCTTTAAAAGTCCTAGACTGCTGCTCAGAATTTGCAGCATGGTGACAATTTGAACCCTATACTGTGGCTATTGTGAGGATGGCAAGCTCCATAGCCCCCCACTTACCTGTGACATATGTTCAGATGCAAATTCCATCTGTAGCCACAAATAATACTCAATTAGAGAGGCCCTAAGAGGAAGATCAAGGTTCTCATGGGATTAGGGGAATAGTTTTTTAGAGAAGCAAACAAAGAAACAAACAAAAGAAGAGGAGTCCACCAATATTCTACATATCACATATATTCCCTTTTTTTGTTTGTTTTGGTTCTTCTTTTCATTTAGTAATATTTGCTGCTTAAGTTATTTGTCTAAGCCCATCTTTTTATTATATCTTTAAATAAGCTTATTTGAAATTAAAGACACTGGCTTATTTTGTGAGAGGTCTAATGAGATCAAAGGATTCATGGAAGAAAGTTTGGGGATGACTAATTTTGAGATGCTAATTCATAGTTATGATTTTAGTTCATCAAAACTTGAATGATCATTGATCATTTTATTTTTTCCTACCACTGAAAGGAAATCTTGTTGAAGTGAAAAAAAGCTATTCATATCCCTATAGTTGCTGATTAAACAATTGTCATGATTGAGAAATACAAAATAGATTGCTTTATTAAATATGACCTAAATTTATAAATGTAGAGCATAAAAACTGCTACTTGATCAATAAAGTTGCCTCATTGCATAATTTCATGTTGACAATCATTCTTTTAAGTGTCTGGCTTCCATTAACATGGAATGGTTCACAACTTTGGCATTTAGCTCCAATTTAGCTCCACATATGATCTCTGGAGGCCTCTCCTTAGATCCTGGGTTTAAATGAAAGTGAAAAATGACCTTTTTCAATTCTTTCACTCCCTCGAAGATATCTAGGGGACATTATTCTGTCTTCCAGTGCTCAAAGTGTAGAATTCATCTAATTATGTGCAACCATGTCCAGTGTAAAACTGTTTCAGATATATGTGTAAGTGATACATTAATAATCAAAAACTGACTTTGTTTTTAATTCCTTGCCTGGAGCATCATTTTCCAGTATGTTCTTTTAAGGTAATTATTTTGGCTTTTAAATGAACAGGAATTTTTTTTCAATAAATATATATTGTAGAAGGACTCTCTTGAGTCCTATGGAAGAATGAGATGAAGGGCAGATTAGCAAAAACATTGTTTTATGTGGAAAGTGTTGAGTTTTTTAAATTCAGATTTCTGAATTTAAAAATCTCATTGAAATCTGATTATCACAACCTCCTTGCTGATTTTTATTACCTTTTTTTTAATGGTAGAAAATTCCCCAGATATTGGATACAATATATCAGTTGATTTGTTCATTCATTCAGGAAACATTTCTTGAATTCTGGTTATATGTAAACAGTACTCTAGGTGCCAGGAACACATTATTGAGCAAGACCAGCAAGTTCCTATTCTTACAGAATCTACTTAACTTCAAAAAAAAGAATGCAAATAAATAGTTTCAAAGGAAAATTTTAGGTAATATCAAATGCTATTTGATGAAAATAAAGTAAAGGAATTGCTGGGAGGCTTCTTTAGGCTGAAAGAACAGTAAATGTGTCTCTAAGGAGAGACTTTATGCTGTGTCCTGAATTACAGGATGGGGTAACCCATGAAAGAACTAAGAAAGACCATTCTAGGCAGAATGTCTATATAGGAATGAGTGTAGCTCACACAAAGAAAAGAAAGGAAGCAAGCATGTATAGAGTAAGGAGTGGATGGTATTAGACAGCAGGAGAGGTCGATGGGAGAGTTGGTGGGCCATCATGTAATTCAGCTGAGCTACAGAAAGTCTTAAAATGTTCTTCTAAGTGGCATTGAAGAACTTAGGCAAAACAATAATATGAAATTATTTTTTTAATTTATTTTTTATTCTACTTGTTATATATGACAGAAGAATGCATTACAATTCATATTACACATATAGAGTACACTTTTTCATATCTCTGGTTGTATACAAAGTATATTCACACCATATGTGTCTTCCTACATATACTTAGGGTAATGATGTCCATCTCATTCCACTGTCTTTTCTACACCCCTACCCCCTCCTTTCCCCTCCAATCCCTTTGCTCTAATCCTCCCATGCTCCCCTCCCAACCCCACTATGAATCAGCCTCATTATATCAGAGAAAACATTTGGCATTTGGTTTTTTGGGAATGCCTAACTTCACTTAGCATTATATTCTCCAACTCCATCCATTTTCCTGCAAATGCCATGATCTTATTCTCTTTTATTTAATATTCCATTGTGTATATATGCCACATTTTCTTTATCCATTCCTTTATGGAAGGGCATCTTTGTTGGTTCCACAGTTTAGCTATTGTGAATTGTGCTTCTATAAATATTGATGTGGCTGTGTTCCAATAGTATGCTGTTTTAAAGTCCTTTAGGTATAAACCAAGGAGTAGGATAGCTGGGTCAAATGATGATTCCATTCCCAGTTTTCCATACTGCTTTTCACAATGGCTGCACCAAGTTGCAGTCCCATCAGCAATGTGAGTATGACTTTTCCCCACATCTTTGCCAAAACTTTTTGTTGTTTGTATTCTTAATAGCTGCCATTCTGACTGGAGTGACATGAAATCTTAAGAGTAGTTTTGATTTGCATTTCTCTAAGTGCTAGAGATCAATAATGTTTCACATATTTGTTGATTGATTGTATATTCTCTTCTGAGACGTGTCTGTTCAGTTCCTTGGCCCATTTATTAATTGGGTTATTTTAGTTTTTTGTTTGTTTGTTTGTTTGTTTAGTGTTTAGCCTTTTGCGTGCTTAGAAATAGAAAATGCAGTCATGAAATTCATCTGGAAAAATAAGAGGCCCAGAATAGTTAAAGCAATCCTTAGCAAGAAGAGTAAAACAGGTGGCATCCCTATACCAGACCTTAAACTATACTACAGAGCAATAGTAACAAAAACAGTATGTTGCTGGCACCAAAACAGACTGGTTGACAAATGGCACAGAATAGAGGACACAGAGACTAACTCACAAAATTACAATTATCTTCTATTAGACCCTGTGTCTAATAGAAGAAAAAGTAGACCCAAATCTTCATCATGTCAGATTAGCCCCTGACTTCCTTAATAAGACTCCGATAGTGCAAGAAATAAAATCAAGAATCAATAAATGGCATGGATTCAAACTAAAAAGCTTCTTCTCAGCAAAAGAAACGATCAGCGAGGTGAATAAAGAGCCTACATCTTGGGAGCCAATTTTTACCCCTCACACATCAGATAGAGCACTAATCTCTAGGGTATATGAAATTATGTCTTTAAATATATGCTCTGGCTGCAGTAGGAATGCTTTGTAATAAGTGAGGAGCAGAGGCAACGAGATCAGAGACATCATAGATATTCAGCGGAGAGACTTGTTCATGGTTTTGGCCAAACTGAAAGTAGTGAAGAAAAAGAGAAGTGCTTCAGACTTTGCTACTGGAATGGATGTGGAATATGGGGAATTAGAACCTGAAAGCAATTTAGAAGGAATTTCTATTGATAGAAGAGGAAGACAAGGCGAAAGGGTAGTTGAGAAGGAGAAAAGCTTGTGTTGTCAAGGAAGCCAAAAAGAAACGAAAAATGTTTGAGGAAGGAGTTGGACCAAGATACTAAGATGACAGAGGAGGAAATATTGCACTTAATAGTGTAGAAGTGAGTGGTGATCTTGATATGAATAGCAATGTGAGAACACTACTGAGATGGATTGAAAGACAACAGAGAGTTTGGATGCCTCTATTACCAGGTTTTGCTATGAGGAAAGCAGAGAAATTAAACAAGCTGAAGAAGAGTTTGAGGTCAAGATACTTTTTGCTGTCATGGTTTTAAGATCAGTGACATTTAAGCACATCTGTACATCCTTAAGAATAAAGGAGAAGACAGCAGGAGAAACTAAATGCAAGCAATTGATGGAATAATTGTAGTAGGCATAATCTTAATACCAAAGGATGTGAAATTTACCAAATACATGAAGAGGATTCCTCTGAGAAATATAGATGCAATCCATTCATTGTAATGAGAGAGAAAAGAGAAAACATGGGTACAGATAGCCATGGTTGGTGGGAATTGAGGGAAATGATAAAGATCTCAATGTGTAAAAGAAGTACTAAAATCAGTGAATGGAAAGAATGGTAAGTAGTAGTCTTTCTGTGAGCTGAAATGATGAGAGGGGGTGCATAAAATTTAGGGTTATAGTGGAAGATCATTTATAAAAGGCATTGAGGGTCTTAGATGTATATGATAGTTATATTTTGTATTTTTCTCCTTGAAGTGTTGGGTAGTAATGGATAATCTCCTAAAATAATCTTGGCTTATGAGCCTGAACAGTTCCTACTGTCTTAGCACACTGGACAGTTTTCTATTGCTAAGACAGTAGCAACTGAAAAGAAGACAGGTAATAGGGCTTAGTAAAGAAGAGAAGGCACCAAAAAACAAAACAAAACAAAAAACAACAACAACAACAACAAAAAAAGAAGGTAAGGCAGGGGATGAAATAATCCTGTAAAGATCATGTACTGTGTTAGATAATTCAACAGCTCTTTTGTTCTGTAAACAATCCTGTCACTTGGCTTTGTCCTCCTCATTTTAAATTTAAGTACATTGGAGCTCAACAAGTTAATGAATCACCAAAATTTATACAATTAGAAAATGGCACAGTTCTTCCAATATGAATGTAAGTTTACATTATACAAAATTCCATGTTTTTACTTTACTTTCTGGAAGGTAGCATTTGACTAGACTTGTGGAAGAACATGAAAACAGAATCAAGGATAAGATTTTCATCCTTGAGAACTGGGAGAATTATACTATTAAATATTGAAAGGGGCTGTTGTGTAAAGAAATATAACAAATTCTATTTAGATGCAAAGTATGAGATAATCAGTCCAACATTTTCATAAGTTTGCAAACCATGGTGAGAAATCGAGGTCTGAACCTCACTGTGTCCAGAATAGCAATACGAATCTGATCCATTCAGAGATCAGAAACACGTAGCCGGTCCTTGTTTTGTTACAGGTCATGCACCTTCCGTGAAACAGGCAGTGCAGAGATCCTACTCTTCCAGTTCTTGTGATCAGGCCAGAAAGGTTTCAGATATGTAACTCAGGGAAACAGGCAGGACTTTGTTAAAAGGTATAGGAAAGGGGAAAGGGGGATACTCTCAAGGGAGAGAGTGTGTCCTCTCAGAGAGAAAGACGGCATGTCCTTCCTGCCCTCCTGTTTTATTGGGAGTCCCAGGGAAGCTTCCAGAGAGTCCCACCCAGGGCTAACTCTTGACTTTGACTAACAGTAAGAGAACTGCATGAGCCACCTCTGAGAAAGGATGGTGCACTGCTCACAGAATTGGAGATTTTAAAGAAATTGAGTCCCCTCTGTGTTTGCCTCAGTTTCTTGTCCCCTTAATTTATTATCCTTTGAATAGCCTCTGCCAAGCTTCCTTTGGGAGGATCTTGATGAGGATCAGGATGATGGGGGTTGTGACATAGTTTTCAGTGAAAAGGGAGGGTCCTGGAGACTTGGTTACAAGAGATAAAATTTTAAGGCCAGGGAAGATTTTGACACAGGCGCCCACATCAGCCAGTGCTTGTCTGTCAGAGAAGGTTCCCTGTGGTTTTAATAGCTCTTCATTGTCTTTTCTCTCACTCACTTATTAACAGTTTGACCATACAATATCTTTTGAAATGAGTGAGTAGCCAATTTATAAAGTTTTAGCTTTTGCAGATTTCATGATTTCTCTTATAAAAACTTAGAGATCTAGTGAGAAACGTATTTCCAATTGTTAACAATGTTAGCTATAACAGCAATGCTGGGCTGTTAAATGGAGCAAATCCAGTTTGCCACTTATCTGACCTAGGCCAGCTCCCATGTTGAAATTGCCTGCTTAGATCCTGTAGAAAATTGAATTTTACAATCTAATATGGATACATGTTAATTTTTCATTAAAAAATTGAGCATCTTCTATGTGCAGGGTAGTTTGCTAGTCAATGGGGAAAATAGCAATTGAACAGATGGAAGTACTCTTTAGCATGAAGAAACAGATGGTTGCAATCAAGTATGTTGTCTGTTATGATGGATGGAGAAACAATGGTGTTTTGGAAACACTCAATGGAGCATCCTTCTTGAGGAATGTCATTGAAAATAAAACTTAACAAGGATTAAGAGTTCACCTCCACAAGAGGAAGGAGCAGAATTTCTAGGGTATGAGTGAACCATATTTAAGGAACTGAAAAAATCTTCATTATTACTTAAATATATAATGCAAGCCAGAGAATGGGAGAAATGAGGAGTTTGCTAAACTAGGGAGTTTGAACTTTATCTCCAATCTTTGCTAAAAAGGAGTTTGAATTTTATCCCCAAATCTGTAGAAGTCCATTTAAAGCTTTATCTGGGTAACAGTAATATCAATATGTATTTTAAAAAGATAGTTCTAGTTGCACTGAGAATAGATGATAAACAGGGAAACCCAAAGGCAGAGAGACCAGGTACACTGGGCTTGAGGGAATCTGTGAGAGCTAATGACAACCTGGCCCAGAGTAATGACCTTGAAGAGGAAAAAAGGACATAGATTGGAGAGGTGTTTGGGAAACAAAATTTATTGAATTTTGTTATCTTGTTTGATGTCTTAATGTCAGGCTACGGAACAAAATAGGGCCCAGATGACTCCCAAGTTTCTTCAAGAGGATGTGAAAGTAAGTCAAAAAGGAGGAAGATATAAATCCAGGTGTGCATCACATTGAGGGAGCAATCTCCCCAGAAAGGAGTTGGCTATACAGGACACAGGAGTAAGTTTCTCTAGAATAAACTGTATACTTAGCAATTTATTTGATATGATTTAGATTTGGAAATAGAATTGACAGGCATTTGAGAGAGCTATTTGAGCACTTGGGGAAAATTAAAGAAATATATAGAAAACTACATTAAAAATGAAAATAGCTCAATGGCAGAGTGCTTGCCTGGCATGTGTGAGGCCTTGGGTTCGACCCCAGCATCACCAAAAAAAAAAAAAAAAGGAGAAATTTCAGGGGAAAAAAAACTTTCATAAATGAAAACAAGATCCACATTATTAATGATTGACTGAAGTTTAACAAAAAAATTTGTAAGTATATGGGGAAGATGAGGGAAAAGAGTGATGATGGTTGGATGGTGATCCAATTTTTCAGCTTTCATGATATGAAATAAATAAACAATGTCTAAAATTGATTTAAAAAACTATAAATTCACATACATTCTTTGGAAATAAAGAAGAAATTATAAGAAGTGACAACTAAAATAGTTGAAAAAAAGTGTTGCTGGAAGAGGGGTTTATATGAGACAAATGTGAAGATAAAATCTTGAGATAATGCTTTATAAAAATAAATTAAAAATAATATCTAAATGAAAATAAAAAAGAGAATTGGACTAGAAAAAAAAATACCTAAGATTAACACTTTGGTAGATCTGAACAAATCTGACCATATTATGATACTTCCTTGGAAAATGACCCATGAGATACTGATCAAAGTCAATGTTCAATGCTCAAGAAAAACATAAATGATCATTTAAGCAAATTAAATGACATAAAAAGTCAAAATGTATCTTCATCAAGGTGTGTCAATTTCTGCTACATAATTTTTTTGCTGTTTCTTAGACTAGTTTTCTGATAATTACATGTTCTAATGTTGTTCATTTTGGGACTCAGTTCTTTGTATGTGACTTGTCAGCTTGTTAGACTCTAGTGAAATGATTCTGTATCAATTCCCTAAAGGCTGATTTCATTCTAGAAGTAATTCCAAATTGCTGCCTTAAGTAGGTCCCAATCTTGATCAAAGAGTCAGGCCATTCTCTGCTTTATTAAGGAAACATAACATCATTTCACAATGCTTATGAGTCTGACCTTGCGTAGAACTCGTCACTTGTCCTAGGTAAAATTCATCATGTGAACATTTGCTTCCAAAATTTAGTAGAGCTGGAAGAGGCCATGAGTCAGGATCTACCAGGAGAAATATGTGCTATATGTTTTTAAAATGTCCATTAACTACAAAATTTCTCAAAAAGAAACATGAACATGTTGTGGGATCAAATGCAAAATTTATCTGAATTGTGAAGATGCAAAAAACGTTCAATGTATTCTATTTTTAGAGGTACTGTGGTAGAAATTTTTACAAGAGCTTGGACTAGACTTCAGAGGTAATAGTTCCTCAGGAATGAAGAAATTATGGAAAGAAGAGAAGCAAAAGATATGAATATATAAACTGACATTTCTTGCTTACAAGCTAGTATTATTTAATTCAAAAGGTCAGCTCCAACTTTCCAAAAAAGCCTTTAATTATAGAGACAGAGAGCTGCTGGAAGCTAAATGTTTGGTGTCTAGAAAGTGCTGAGGCCTTGGATTCAGGCAGTCTGGAACTTAAATTCCATCTTGGAAAAGGTTCCAGCATCAGGCTCTGCCCTGGGTAAAATGGAGAAGACAGCTTGTACCTTGCAGTGTTGTTTCACCCGCCTATACTTTTTGTCTACTGATGACCTTGTGGCAGTTCTGACTGTTCAAAATTAAATAACATGATGTTTGTGAGGATGGGGCAAAATGTAAACCTTCAACCAGTGGCAGTGATTATCATGAGCTGCCACATCACAAAGAACACCGAAAAGTTGTCCTTTTTTCTATAAATTGAGAAGTGAGAGTCCCAAATTCCAGAAAGTTAGTTACCTTTATTTCTACATTAACAGTGCTACCTAATGAGAGAAAGTCTTTTGCATGTACTTATTCTTCCAAAATTTATGTGCAAATTAAATTTCGATAAATGCCTAGAGATATTTATCCTTTCTGTGCAAAGAGGCAATTTCTTGTTTCCATAATGAAACTCAAAACAGCACTGAGTTAAGTCTTGACCAGTCAGATATTAGAGGAAACACTAATGTTCTCTCTTTAGAATGATTGTTCTGCTTCTTGTGTTCTCTGGTAACAAAGTGGCTTTGTATTTGAGTTTTCATTTTGGGGGTATGTGCATGACATTTGTTGCTCAGGGCATGAAGTTTTCTGTTTTCTTCAAATTTTAAATAGTTGAACTAAAGATTTTTTTTTCTCCCTTCTTTTGAGATGGCGATACAGGTTAGTTACGTTGAATTTCATTCCCCTGCTTTCAATGGAGTCTTTTCTGTGTTTCAGTGGTCTCTAACAGGAACAGAGCTTCTTTTTTTATTGTTGCAGTTAAACTCATCAACATTAATAATGGCTGTTTCTGTCATCACCAGTGAAGCACTGCCTACAGAGAAATTCTGTCTCTGAGATATGGGGCAGGGCCAAGGTCAACAGGGCCCAGGCCTGGAGGACCATGATAGACAGAAGTCAGAACTCTGCTTAGAAAAAAATTATTCATAGAAATGGAGAGAGGGGAGGTTTTAGGAGGTAGTGATGGCATTGTCAAGTGGAATAGGAAGGTCAAGTAAGACAAGATCTGGATAATCCATTAGGTCATGGGAAGTCAGGGGAAAGCTCTTGCTCTCCCAGTTTTTCTCTGGGCCAACCCATTCAGCCATTCTCATGCTCTCAGCAATAAACTGAAGACTCAAATCGCATGTGCCAGCTCCACTCTCTCAATCTTCAAACTTCTCCATGCTCTGAATATACTTGAATTTTCAGTCAAGAAGTCTAAAGTCTTACCCTTTGACTCCTGTCTCCAATCCTATTTTCCTGGACTCAGTTGGTAACTATCTATTCAATCCTATGACCAGGACCCTCATCTTTTACTCTTCCTGCTGGTTCACTTTTCTCAGCAAATTCTTGGTCTCACCTCTCCACTCTCCCTTGAGATTTCATCAGTTTTCCTCATTATCTCCTGGAAGATCAATGGAACCGTCTCATTGACAGTTTTTAAAGCAGACTTTCTCCTCATTTTATTCTTCACATAGCCAACAATGATACATTGCCAGAGTAAATATGACCAGGCAACTGTCTAAGCCTGAAATGTTGCTGAAACATAGACCTCCTTCTTGCCTCCGGGTTCCTGCTGTTTCCTCTGCTGTATGCCATTCTGTAATTCATCTCAACTGTCCCTTCCTCCCTTAGCCTTCATACTTCACTCATCAGCACAGTTATTTAACTCTCCTTGTGCCTCTGTATGACTATCTGTACAGTTCTACCATTCTACTTACCAAACCTATGGTAATTTTTCACTTAATACATATTTATTGGGTGCTTCTTCTATTCCAGGGAAACAAAGATGAAGAAGAAAAACATCTATGCCATGTGTCTTCCTCCCCTAGTAGAACATGGGAGTGGGTCTATTTATACTTTGTTTCATCAGGAGCTAACACAGACTTTAGTCCAAAGTTATGTTATCACTACATATTTGTTGCTTAAATATTAGAATATGATTTTGTCAAAGTAGATTATAGACATATATACACTAGAATATATGAAAACACAGTGAGGCACAACTAACCCTGCTTTGCAGGGAAGTCTGTCTAGCAGAAGTGCATTGCCAGAGAGAAAACTAGAACACAAACTAATTGGGTTTTTAAGTAAGAAATCGACCCTTAGAAAAAAAAAATGGAATTTTCTTGATAACATAGTTAAGGATGGAGTCAAATTTCAAATCTAAATTTGTGTGATTCCAAAGCTTACAATCTATCCCTTATTTCCACCAATGGAGAAGAGACTGGTTACAACACCAGCATCTTCTCCCTGCTTCATGAACATTCACAGGGCTAGTCAGCAAAGTTGGACCTTTAGTTACTAACAACTGATTAGGTCCCAGAAAGATCTTTTTAAAAAGCAGAGTCAGCTTGCACTAAAATGAAAGTCTAGAGAAAATGCCATTCAGCCCAGTTGTTCACACACCAAGCACACTGATGACTCCTTATAGATTTTAAAGCCAATATTTTATTAAATGTCAAATAACCACAAATTTTGCCAATTAGTAGTTAGTAAAAAAGTAGCCAAAAGAAAAATCCCTAAGTCATACCTGTACATGCACATGTACATATATCTCTTAAATTTAATAGATATATCAGAAATCCACCCAAATTGCCTAGAAACAATGAAGGTGGATCAAAATTTAGAACAACTAAAGGTGTGCATTTTCATTTAGCTTTCCTTTTTTCTGTTTCTTTCTGAATGTAATTATTAGCTTGCTACTGTCAAATAATAAAAAATATGGAAAATAAACAATATTTTTATTTTAAATTTTTAAATGCAAATGATTTCTGAATAGTAAATGAATGACAATGTATTATATGGTACATTTTCAAACTAATGTCTTTATTCCAATAAATCAGATATAATCCTTTTCTTCTAAGACAATGAGAAATGCTTAAAAAAAAACAAACTTGTTTTTCCAAAAGGGAAAAAATGATTCAACTACATCTTTGTACAAATTGTTGCTGAAAAGATCTATACTTCTAAAACAATAACAGGGATATTTATTGTGTTCTATGATAAAATGCCCATGTATTTATCATACTTGCCATCTTTCTATAAGAAATCAAAGAATTCTTCTCTGCATCACATTCAGTATTGCTAAAAGGCACTAAGAAGAACCATAATTTTTCCCTTTTCCTGTAGCTGAGCCTTATTTGATGCTACCAGCACTCGTCCAGCCCCACACCTGCCACACCAGCCTTACACCACCACTCTTACTAAGACTCTAAGGTCTTGTCTGACCACAAAATCCTAACTTCTCTGACTGTCCATATACTACTGGCACACAGTCTTAATTTGTCCTAACTGTATCTCCCTTGTCACACCTACGGTTAATGTCTTACCTAACACATTTATTATTTTTCATCTCTTTTTCTCCCCCAATCTCACACCTGCCTGTTTTGGCCACAAGTGCCAATTGTTTCTCAAAAACAAAAATATGAACAAGTTCCTTCCTTGCATTTGAGTATTTAAGGGATGGATGTTAATGTGAAAGATTGGTGTAAAATAGCTTGGGAAGGCACACAAATCCATACATTGGAATTTTCTAGATTAAGGGCAAAGTCTAGGGATGTTCCTTTTGATATAAAATGTACTTTTTAAATTCCTTTCTCTGTAATAGCATGTATTCTATTTACAATCTATACAACTGTTATTTTTTTTTTTCCTGCATTTATAACCACTGGTTGACTATACACTCCAGGAATGGAATATTTAAAATTTCATCTTTAAGTCCTGTCATTGTGCCTTCCCCTGAGGATATATGTTCAAGAGTTGCTGAGCAGAAGCAGTTTAAGAGAAAGGGAAATGGGAAGGAAAGAATAGAGTAAGAAAGAAAAGAGAGAAGGAGGAAGGAGATAGGCTGAGAGGGAAGGAGAGAGGAAAGAAAGACGGCAATACATTATACACTATATTTTCAATCCAATAGCTGTTATTCCAATAAATCAGATATAGTCTTTTCCTTCTAAGACAATGAGAAATTCTTTTAAAAAAAAGAAAGAAGAAAATAAAGAAATTAGAAGTTCACAATTTCAACAAGTACATGTATAAAACCATTTTTTACTTCAATATTTCTAAGAGTTGGCTCTTTTTTAAAGAGAGCTATTAAGGTTTGTTAACTAAAGAATTTTAAAACATTTTATTGTAATGTGCACCAAAAAATCTTTTTCTTTGAGATAGCTTTCCATGAACTTGGAAATGCTATCGCCTGAACATTTTAAAAGAGAACTGCTCAGAAAACCAGCCATTCAGTGATGCCAACTCATTAGACAATTAGTCCTTTTCCCTGGTAAAATCCACATGAGCCAACATATGGCATCAACAATTATTGAATATTTATGATTTTATGTGAAACATTTCAGGAAAAGATTTTATCTTTTGAAATTTCACAGACAGGGCTGGGGATGTAGCTCAGGGGTAGAGAGCTTGCCTAGCATGCTGGAGGCCCTAGATTTCATTCCCAGCACCACAGAATGATAATGATGATGATAATGATGATAAAAATTTACAAATAAATTGTATGTTTGTACTTGAAATTGAAAAATAAACAGTTTATTCACCATCACCCCCGGAACTGCACTTTACCATAGAGCCACTCATATTCATGGCATTTGTAGTGTCCTTAATTTCCTAAGCCTGAGTGTAAAGATAATAATAAAATGCTAAACCAAATTATAGTAGTTTGCATTTGTATAGCCTTGTGGGTTTAGCAAAGTGCTCTAACATATACTCACGTTTACTCTCTTTTTAAATCCTAGCTGTCAGTAGTCACTGACTTGGAATCTTCTTCCCTAACCCTCCTAAGATGCTATGATGGCTTGCTGCTTCTCCCGGTCTTGGCCACTGTCCCCTCCCAACTGTTATCACTTATCTCTTCTTTACCAAAAAACAGATCTGATACTGAAGAAATGTGAAAATATGGAAGTGGCTTTGTACCCAGACAGATTTGAATTTGAATGTTGGCTCTGGCCCTTGCTGGCTCTATGACCTTATAAATGCTGAGTTTTCAAAATAGGAATAATAATGTTTTCTTTGAAATGTTGTAAGAATTACAGATGGAATATTGTACAGTGTAGTTTAGTGACCTGCCCTATGTAATAGACACTCAAGAAATTGTTGCTACCTTGCTATTATGGCATTCCCCTGCACAGCAACATCCATGGAAGAGCATCTATTTACTAAGAAGGTACAAGATGTTGAAGGTCTAAGCTTGGAGAAGAGGTAGACAGGGTGTGGGATAAGATGGGGAGGAAAAAAGCCAGAGCTGGAGACCTGACACTGGCAAAGGCACAGCAGAGCAGAGCAGGTGTGGAAGCCTTACAGATGTGGTCTTGCAGGATGGCGGGGGGTTGGGGAGGATGTTTGAGGAAGGAACAGTTGCAAGAAGAAATGCAATGAAAAAACTGGAAAGGTAAAGGGCCTCGAAAGCCAAACTAAGGAATTTTTTTTTTCTGAAGAGAACAGAGAGCTGTTGAATAATTATGAGCAGGGAATGGACCTAATTACATTTTTTTTTTCTAGAAGTTTATGTTGTGACCTCTGATCTCAAGAATTGTTAACCTAGTCCACAGATCCCCAAGTCTGGGTTTCATTGAGGTGATTTATAAGCTCCCTAAAATTACATGCAAATGTGTATATTTGTGTGTGTACACGTGTGTGTGTGTGTGTGTGTGTGTGTCCTCATATACATTTTTCTGGAGAGAGTAGTTGTAAGATTTACCAGAAGAATTATTTTAATTGACCACCAAATATTTCCTTCAGGATAAACCTGGTCAATTATGACTTTTCACATTCTGAATAACATCTTTTCATTCTCATCACAGGTTTAGAATATAGCTACTTGCACGTTTTTGTCATTTCTAATTGAAAGGTCTCTGTGCTTTTCCGCCTCCAGCAACTTCCCCTCCTCCCCTTCCTGCTTTCTGCTCAGGGAAATACCCCTCTCTCAGAAGCTGGTTGAACTCTTCCTTCTTGAACATTTTCTCATATTTCTTCCCTATTCTTCTCCAGCACAAACACAGGCCACAGTCACAGTAATCTGGTGACCCAGCTAGAATAGGAGAGAATAGACGAACAGACCAGTGGGCTAGAAATAGAAGATCCAGAAACTGACCCATATTTATGTGGAAATCAGACATACAACAAACTTGCTTTGAAAATCAGTGGGGAAATGATGGATTGTTTTAAAAGGATGCTGGAACAACTGGTCTTCTATAAGAGGGGAAAAGAATGGATTACTTCAAATCATTCACAAAAATGAATTCCAGATGGGTCAAATTAAAGCAATGAAGCTTTTAGAAGAAAAGAAGTTGGATATCTGGGCAAATTAAAACTGAAAGATAAATTTGACTATCATAAAAGTCACCAACAAAAGATACCATAAAAAATTGAAAAACTAGCCATATATTGAAAGAACTGTCAAAGAATTAGTATCCAGAATATGTGATGAACTCTTTCAAATTAATGAAACAAGAAAGGGTGATCAACTTTATTAGTAATTGGGCAAAATGTGTTACATTTTACACACTACAGAGAGATTAGAGAAAAAAAAAGAAATAATATTTAAGTACCAGATTTTAAAAATAGTATGGAGAGATAGAATTCTTATCCTTATGGGTGAAAATTTAAGCAATTATGGCCACTTGAGAAAACAGTTTTTACTACTTGGTGAATTTGAACATGTATCTAACTACTCAGGGAAGCTTTTGGATGTGTGCACTAGCAACTGTATGTAAAACTATTCCAGGCAGCAGGTCAGAGAAAAAACTGGAAACAACCCCCCAAAACACCTATGAACACTACAGTGTGTAAGAAGTTGTGTTATAAGATGTAAAAAGTGAATGAATGTTATTTACATCAATGGGGAATAATGTTAATCACATACTATTGAATAAAAAAGAAAAGTTGTAGAAGAGAGCATACATCATTATTCTATCCATACAAAGATAAATCTAAACAAATCTAGGAAGTCTATATTTTGGGGATTACTAGACCTCTGATAAAAGTATGGAGAAAAGTGAGGGGATATGTAAACTAAAATTCAAAATATTCAAAAGTGAATTGCCTCTCCATGGGATAACAAAAAGGAGGCAGAGAGGTATTAATAGGAGAATCATATGAATGGACAAATAGGAGTCTTTGTTTTATTACCAGGATTTTAAAAGAATATTCTTGTTATATACATTCTTCTGTATGCAAATTTCACTAGAAAAAATGTAAAAAGGACAAAACAATCATAAGATATAAACAATGACCCAAAAGGACTTCATTCCTGTCCTTGGACCAGAAATGTCCTTGGCTTGCTTCAGTTTTTCTGCAGCTGTTTCAATCCCCCTATCCCTCCTCTTCATAAACTGTTATGATGGGCTCTTTTCTTTATGACCTCCTCCTTTCTAATTCTTTAGCCTTATTCTGTTGCCTATTTGCTACCTTCTTCAGCTGAATGCTTACTTCATTCATTTTCAGCTTCTTATCTTTCAGCTACAAATTTGTCATCAGTTATTCTTCCTATATTCTTTCACTTTTAATATTAATATTCACTATTTATTTGTACTTTGTAATTTTCTTTGTCATTTCTTCTTTGGTGTATGAATTGTTAAATTTTAGTTTTTAAATATTTGTCAATATATTAAATGTTTAAAAGTTATCTTCTGGATAAAAAATATATGATTCAATTGCATTTTTGACCAATATTATGTTCTTTTTTGAAAATAGTTTTATTCATTTCTGATGGACCTTTTTTTATTTATTTGTTTCTATGCAGTACTGAGAATCAAAACCAGGGCCTCACACATGCTAGGCAAGGCATCTACCACTGAGCCACAGCCTCAGCCCCCAATATGTGTTCTTTTTGATATTAAGCCAGTGAAGCTTATTGAGACTTCTTTACATCTAGTACACAGTCAACTGCAAATTTTCCATTTTTGAAAAAGTATTCTATAGCAGCTGAGTCACTGTTCTATATGAGTCTAATAGAATAATCTCATTAAGTTTTGATGTGCCACTGAAAATAGCATATAGCTTGATTACTTTTAGTTTTAATCCACTTGGCTGAAATCCTATTAATTAACTGGAGAGATTAACCCATACTTACTGATGACAATTATTGATATATTTGTATTAATTTATCTCACTATTATTTTTCATTTTTATCCATCTCATTCTGAGTCTTATATTTTTCTATTATATTTATTAAAGATCTTTTTTTTCTCCTTATCTCATTCCATTTATCTTGCCTCTTCCAACAAGGAAATCATAACTTTATTTCTATTTTTTTTTTTAGTTGTCATTCTACAAATTTTAACATACTCTTTGTTTTTTGTTGTTGTTGTTTTTTTTGTTTGTGGCTCCTGGCCAAATGCCCCTGAGTTTAATCCCTAGTACCAAAAACATAGCTTGTTTTTAAAATTGTTCCATTATCACAACTAAATTTTCAAATGCTCTTAAGGATTAGCAGAAGTCCCAGGGATCTTCAATTTTTGAACTCTCAATCCTCCTGCTCAACTTTCAGAGCCTTTGGGATTACAGGCATGCACCACTGTGCAGGCTTTAACATACTTCTTTAACTTGATTCACATATTTGAGTGAATAAATACCCTCCTCCCCAAAATGGGAAAAATCAGAGAAATGTTTTTAATCTAATTATCTTTCTCCTGATAAATGTACATTTGTTTTTCAGAATTTTAGTTCTACATTGAATTTTTTAATCCAATAATTAGCTATTTTATTGTTGTCTTATATAGCCAGTATTTGTTTAGATTTAACCACACATTTTCCTTTTTTCATGTTTTTAAATTTTATTGACATTTCTTCTGTCAGACCTCTCATCTATCATTTCCTTCTCACTAAAAGGCATCTTTTGGCAGCTTTAGTACAAGTCTCATGGTGGTTAACTCAGTTTGTTTTTCTGAAATGTTGATTTTTGCTCTTTTTATTAAAAAAAAAGATACCTGTAAATATAAGATTCTTTACTCTTGGTAATTTAGAGATAGCATCTAATGAATTTCTGCTTTAATTGGTGTTGAAAAATCAGCTCTAAGTTTTTAAAATTTTCCTAAATTTATTTTTTAATTGACACATAATATTTGTACATGTGTATGGGGTATTGTAAGATTATTCAATTAGAATATATAATGATCAAATCAGGGTAATTAGCATTTTCATCTCCTTTAACATTTATCATTTTTATGTGTTGGGAAGCTTTGAATTCTTCTTTTCTACTTATTTTGAAATATGTCACTAATTGACTATAATTACCTATTGTGCTATAGAACACTGAATTTTTCATTTTATGCTCTGTAATTTTAATATCTGTTTTGTTTATAGGCTTGATTCTTTGTTTTCCTATAACATCTCACTCAATGCAATTATTTCATTATACATTTAACAATTTTTTAATGATCCTATGTTTATTGGAACTTTGGGAAATAAAGGCTTAAATTGAAAATTCATACTTCAGAAGAGATTTATGTTTGTTTCTATATGGCAGGTGGAGGCATACTGATATATAACAGATGTTCAGTAAATATATTTTAAATGCATGTAGATGTTGTAGGCTCAGCACGTTCACTCCAAGATCTAAATCTACTCATGCTATTTAGTAAATATCTGAAACAAGTGTGTGTTACATATTTTTTGAATTGGGATTGTCTTCAGATACACCAAGTGTAAAATTGTCTCCTCTTTATCCTTCACCTGGCTAACTTAACGTTGACTTGGGAGATCTCTGTTTTTTATTGCTTTTCCAGGGATACTTCAAAAAGTCAGCTCAAGCACTATCATTAACACAAATTGTGCTGATACCCTACCTGTGTGATTCCATTTATTCCAATGCAGTTTTTCACGGTGTATTTAGATTTATGTCTGAATGTGAAAGCAGAAGGAACCTGGGCTCAGCTGCTTGGTCTTAATTACTTTTGTTCCTTGTACTTTGCCTAGTGTCTGGTTTTTAACTGGTATCAACGAATGGCTTTTCATGAATCAATGAATGAATGAATAAATGAGTGAATGAATGAATGAATGAAATAATACCTTTCAGAATATACATTTCAGCCCCCAATATTTTTATTTTCAACTTTGGGGATTTTCCCTTTTTTTCTTGATTATTACACACATAAACACACACACACACACACAAAAAAAAAAAAAACCTGTTTGTGCCTCAGTTCTAAATGTCTAACTCAGAATCAGCAATTTAAACTGTATAGTCTTCTCAAACCAAATTCTTCGATTAAATTGTTTCCTTTAGTAAAAGAGAAAGAGCACTTTAACATTTAAATGTTTTAAGACTCAAAATACTTTTATTGTTTATGAAATGTGAGATATCACTAGCAAAGGAAAACCATAATCATTAGTTGCTCAATTAGCTATTAATTATATTTGTTATATTCTACTATACTGAAGAATGGCAGCTATTTCAGAATCATTCTTCATTTGCATTCAAAGCTTGAATATTGAAAAAGCCATTAAATTACCATATTAATTTCTTTACCAGTTTGTTGACACCATGACTCATATTAAGAATTTCACTCATATTAAGAAGCTTTATGAAACGTGGACTCTGCTGAGATTGTTTACCTCTCTGAAGCTTCCCATCCAAGAAAACTGTCTGTGTCAGCTAGAATTTAGCACTTTTCTCATTTTCCTTTCAGTTATCTGTGCATACTCTCAAAAACATTTATTCAGCACATGCTTTGTATAAGAAACTGGACTAGTCACCTTGGTATACAGAAGGGAAGCAGGTGTATACCAAGATGAATCAGGCATGACTCTCGTGCCTCAAAGACTTCTGTATCAAGTAAGAAGTAGAAGTAGATTACCATAAAGGTGTCCCACTGTGTCTGTGGATATAAATGTCATTAATTTCTAACAATTATCAAGTTTTACTATGGGCCAACCACAGTATTATATTTTACATTTCATCATATCTAAGTCTATTGATTATAGGATGCATCATTTTTATGGTAATATAAAGAAAGAAAAAGATACTCCTTAAAAATAACTTACTTTTAATCATAAAATGCATTCCAAATATCAGAGATGTTAGGATGGGGAAATGCAGGACTTAGAATTTATTAAAATATATTATTTCATTTAATCTTCTCAATAACTCTTCATGCTAAGTAATTTATTATTCCCATTGTACAGGCAAGGAAAATGGTGGTTTCAGAGATGTTAGGTAACTTGCACAGGATTGCCCAGATAATAAACAGATAAGCAAAAACTGAAAACATACTGTTGAGATGCCATATGTGATTCTCTTTAACTTCTATACCAAATAGGTCTTGGATTCTTTCTGTTATAATATGTACAGGAATTTCCACATCTTTTGTTCCTGATGTGACTGGTCATTTAAAATTGAAGATCCCTGGTACGTCTGCTAATCCTTAAGAGCATTTGAGAATTTAGTTGTGATAATGGAACAATTTTAACCAAGCTATGTTTTGGAAAGCATTAAACTAAAGAAAAGACTAAACATTGCTTAAAATGGTTAGCATACTCAGACTAAAGAATGGTTAGTACATCTCACTAAATCAGTGATGAGGTAATTAATTTTTTAAGTGCATGAATATATAACTAACCATATTGCAGGTAGGTGAAGATGTAACAATTCTAACAAAATGGTAAAGACTGTAACTAAATTTGAATTAACTTTTACTATGTATGTAGATGTCTCTTTTCCTATTTCTTTAGAAGGAAAATTAGTACTTAATGGAAACTGTCCATCAAAATACCCATTAAAATTTTCTTTTTGAGGTTTTATAAAAAGAATCAACAACATTTCTTTCTTTACAAGATATTGAAAATTAATTCTAACATTACATGAAATGTTGCAGATAATCTCTGTAAAGAGCCAAAAATGAAACTTCATATTTCATTTTATGTAACAAGTACAATCTACTTTTGAAAAAACTAATGAGTTAAAAATTAGCAACCATGTGCTACATTATTTTCCCCATAAATAATGAATTACATGTAGGAGCAAGTGGTAGTTAAATATACTGTAGGCCAATTGCATAGTCATGGATACCAAAGACGTCATCTGTGGAAACGCAGCAAAACAGAAGTGTCGAACAAAAAAGATCTCCTTAAGATAATTCTTCCAGAAATGAATAAAAATTCTGTTCCAGCTATTCATATCTTGTAGTCATCAAGTTGAGTTGGACAAAGCTAAAAAACTGAATTTATTATTTTCAAAAATATGATACCAGAAATACCGACATTAAAATATTCAGATCACCAGTGTACTTGATAAAATTGCCAACATTTTTCTACCTCCTTCCCAGACCTGCTGTATTAGCACCTTTTTGAGTAGAGCCTGAGAATCCACATTTTAAACAAGCACTTCCATCCACTAGTGATTATAGCATGCTGAATTTGAAAACCATTTCTTTAGCACCTGGCTACTACTTTGGTCTGATACAAAAAATGAACTAACCACCAGTGATTTTTTTTCACCGAATATCAGAAGTTAAATGTTTCATTTAGTAGGTATTTATGAAGCTGTGTAGGGGGATACCAAAGACATATAAATAACTGTTCAACCTGATGAAATGGAAGTAATGCTTTATGAAATGTAACATGATTGCACAAAAAGAGAATTGAGGTAATCCTCGTAGCTGCAGGAATAGAAATAGATGCCAGAAGTTATTTCCAAAGAAAAGAAATAAGTAGGATTCAGCAGCAAATTGAATGTAAATGGCAAACAGAAGGGGAAAGAATGGAATACTTGGGGTTTTGCATCTGGATAGCAGAAAATAATGAGGCACGAACACAGACACAGAATGTGAAACCATTGTGAAGACAAGAACACGGGTATGAGAGAAAGTCAAGTTTTTATAGCTGGCTTTTTTACTACAGCATTGATAAAAATCGTGCCTTGAATTTTGTTACTAAGTTTATGTATGATGGACTTGACCAAATTGTGATCTAATAAATGATTATTTTCTATTTCAGCAATTGTTCAACTGTCAAGCTCTACGAAAACTAAGTATTCCTGATAATGACCTTTCAAGTCTGCCAACCTCAATTGCTAGTTTAGTTAATCTTAAAGAACTCGACATCAGTAAAAATGGTAAGATTCTTCTCATCTCCAAATATCTTGATTTTATTGAAAATGTGATTTTTTTGTTGTAAATGACATAAAATAACTTTTTCTTTGATTTTGTTAAAACTATGTTAATTTTTTTGAAAAATTAAATTTTAAATTATAATGCAAAGACAGAGAGCCTCTCTCTTGTTTTACCAATGTGTCTGAATTGCTCAGGCCTTTTCTCTCTGAATTCAGACATGAGATATCTCATTGAGAATATTATTCTGCCACTTCATTACTTCTTCCCCTCATTCTCAGAATATTTCCAACAGTTTTCAAATATTACCTACTTAACAAAGCCTACTTTCTATCCTACATGAATTCATACTCTCAATTTCTCTTACTGGGCTCCACACTTTCCCCTATCTTTAACCTCCTCACAATATTGTATAATTGACTCATTTACTCTGCTAATTGTCTATCACCTTCTGACTCCGACTGTAAACTTCATCATGTGGTGGGAGGGACTTTTCTCTTTTGTTGTACAAGATGTAGCACAAACAGAGATGTTCCCAATAAATAACCAGAGCTTAATAGTATTTGTTGTATATTTGACCAAACTTGTGTACCTGGTGTTTTTGATGATAATGATGCTCATGTTGATATTCATGTTAATGATATTAACTGTATTCATGGAAGGAAGTTTCATCTTCAGAAAGCCTTCTGCAACTTTATTAATTTATCATTTATCTCCAAATGATTTCAGCTCTCCTTTTTATGAGACTAAAGCAATGATCAGTCACAGGGGTTATATCTAGGCATTATGAAGATATGAAACATGACCTGTTCAGCGTTAACTTTTCCAGTTAAACTTTGTGCTTGTGTGCACTTGAGCAAGTAGTGCTGAGGGTATTTCAGTCAGTATGCTTGGTGCCAAGGGCTGGGCATGAACAAAACAGGTCGCTGCCCTCAGGAAGCTTATGTTCTAGTAAGTGACTTAGACATTGAACAAGTGATTATAGATTATTAAATAAGCAGGTGTGTGTAAAGATATATTTAATGTAAGGACATGAATATAAAAAGGATGTAATATATTCCATGTGGTTAAGGATGGTTCCATATCACTATAACCAAGCTCAGACAGCATCAACAGAAGTTAGGAAAAATGGCTTGATAGTCTAGGTAAATTAGAAACTGTTTTGTTAAAAAGACCACCAGAAAAAAAAATTCCCTAGTCACATGAAATATGATATCCCTGAGGAATCTGATGCTGTACAGAGCTCCATGATAGTATCCCGGTGGCCTTATCCCTCTTTATTCTGCCAGGAGCACTCCTCCAAGGATATCTGCATTGCACATTCCTCTAACATTGTCAGGCCTTTGCTTAAAGGGTCAAGCCTTCCCTGACCATCCTGTTTAAAGTAAGATGCAGCTGTTATTATCCATTAAAAGCACACCCATCCCCCTTCCTTGGTTATATTTCTTTTTCGCACCTGAGAAATTGATGCCCCATGTATTTAAAATACTTACATATCGTGTGGACTCACCTTAGTAAAATTAAAATTCAGTGATGATCCAAGTTTTTGTTATTCTTGCTATGTATTCCACTATATTCCCAGTGCCTAAAAGAGTATGTAACACATTTAGGAGCTCAGTAAATTTGTATTGAATGAATCAGTGAAGAAATGGTTGAGAATCATCAAGAAGTTTTCACGGTCATATGTGAGGGGGGAGAGATCAGATTGACACACGTAAGTAATCAGTGATATCATACAATGCTATCCAATGAAGGACTTAATTACATAGCACAAATTGCAATTATACATTCTTAGGGAATGAAAGATTAATTAAAACTGCTAGAAAAGAATTCAAGTGTAAGATATAGCCTGTAGATTTCCCTGAAACAGGGTTGCATCTAAATAGAAAATATCATTTTGTTTGAAAGTGGTAATAAGAGTATAAACAAAGGATACAAATATCTTTCTACACCAACTTAACTCAACACTTAGAGATTTTTTTAGGGAAGATAATCACAGGACTATATGCATGTATAGAGAGAGAACAGCAATTAGACTTTCACCAATTGAAAGATGACCTCACATCTACTATTATTCTTTGTGTGTGTGTGTGTGTGTGTGTGTGTGTGTGTGTGTTGCTGAGGATCAAACTCAGTGCCTCATATGTAAGAGGCAAGCACTCTGCTGCTGAGCTTTAACCCTAGACCCTACTATTATTCTTTTATGAATAGATATATTTGTCTCTTCTTTTAAGAATAGATTTACTTTTAGATTTAAGAGTAGTCCACATATGTGTATGGACTGGTATTTCTGCACTTTCATAACAATTGCTACTACCTATGTATTTTTATATATATTCATACATAAAGTCCACTTTAAGATTATGATTTCTAAAAAATATCATATGGCCAAATACCACGGCCCTCGATCTTAACGCAGAATCAGCCAGATTATTCAAGCAAATAAAAATTTGTCTGATTTTTAAAAAGAATGAGAAAAACATGTCACCAAAGATAAACATAATACTCTTGAGAAATTGGCATTTTTTTATTTTTAATTTTTTAATTTGTTTTAATTAGTTATACATGACAGTAGAATGCATTTTGACATATCATACATAAATGGAATATAACTTCTTATTTTGGGGTTGTACATGATGTAGTTACACATGTAATCATTATATGCACATAGGGTGATGATTTCCAATATATTCTACTATCATTCCTACCTCCATACCTCCTCCCCTTCTTTCCCCTCCTCTGTATAACCAAAGTACTTCTATTTGTCCCTCTTAGTGTTAATTAGCGTCCACATATCAGAGAAAACATTTGGCCTTTGGTTCTTTGGAATTGGATTATTTCACTCAGCACAATATTATCCATTTCTATCCATTTACTAGCAAATGCCATAATTTCATTCTTCTTTAAGGCCAAGTAATACTCCATTGTGTTTATATACCACATTTTCTTAAACCATTCATCTGTTGAAGGGCACCTAGGTTGGTTCCAAAGCCTGACTATTGTGAATTGAGCTGCTATAAATATTGATGTAGCTGTGTCACTCTGCTGATTTCTAGTCCTTTGAGTATAAATCAAGGAATGGAATGACTGAGTCAAACAGAGGTTCAATTCCAAGTTTTCTGAGGAAATCTTCGTACTGCTTCACATAGTGGTTGCACCAATTTGCAGTCCCAAGAGCAATGTATGAGTGTACTTTTTCCCCCAAAGCCTTAGCAACATTTATTTTTGCTTATATTTGTGGTTGCCATTCTGACTGCAGTAAGATAAAATCTCAGTGCAGTTTTGATTTGCATTTCTCTAATTGTTAGAGATTGAACATTTTTTTTCTTATATTTGTTGATTTTGATTATATTTTTCTTTTGTGAGGTGTTTGTTCAGTTACTTGGCCTATTTCTTGATTGTGTTAGTTGTCTTTTTGGTATTAATTTTTTTCAGTCCTTTATGTATCCTGGAGATTAATCCTCTATCTGAGGTGTATGTGGTAAAGATATTCTTCATTCTGTAGGCTCTCTCTTCTCATTATTGATTGATTCTTTTGCTGTGAAAAAGCTGTTTAGTTTGATTCTATCCCATTGATTCTTTTTTTTTTTTTCGTAGTGCTGGGGATTGAACCCAGTGGTTTGTGCATTTGAGGCAAGCACTCTACCAACTGAGCTATATCCCCAACCCCCATTTATTGATTCTTGTTTTTGCATCTTGCACTTTAGAAGTCTTATTAAGGAAGTCAATTCCTAAGCTAGACATGGTGGAAATTTGGGCTTCCTTTTTCCTCTATTAGGAGTAGGTTCTCTGTTCTAGTGTCTAAGTCCTTGATTCACTTTGAGTTGATTTTTATGTAGTGTGAGAGAGAGGGGTTTAATTTCATTTTGCTACCTATGAATTTTTAGTTTTCCTAGCACCATTTGTTAAAGAGGCTATGTTTTTTCCAGTGGATGTTTTGGGGTTCTTTGTCCAGTATGAGAAAACTTATTTACGTGGGTTTGTCTCGGTGTCTTCAGTTCTGTACCACTGGTCTACATCTCTGTTTTGGTACCAATACCATGCCGTTTTTTGTTATTATTCTGTTTACTATAGTTTAAGTTCTGGTGTTGTTATGCCTCCTGCTTCAATTTTCTTGCTAAAAATTGGTTTGAATATTCTGGGTCTCTTATTTTTCCAAATGAATTTCATGACTACTTCTATTTCTATGAAGAATGTCATTGGAATTTTAATAGGAATTGCATTAAATCTATATAATGCTTTTGGTAGTATGGCCATTTTGAGAATTTTAATCCTGCCTATCCAGGAGCATTGAAGATCTTTCCATCTTTAAAAGTCTTCTTTAATTTCTTTCTTTAGTGTTCTGTAGTTTTTACTGGAGAGGGTTTTTGTTAAATTTGATTCCCCCCATTTTTTTTTTTTTTTGAGGCTATTGTGAACGGGATAGTTTTTCTAATTTCTCTTTCAGTAGAATCATCATTGATGTATAGGAACACATTTGATTTATGGGTGTTAATTTTATAGCCTGCTACTTTGCTGAATTCATTTATTAGTTCTAGAAGTTTTCTAATGGAATTTTTTTCATCTTCTAAATATAGAATCATGTCCTCTGCCAATAGTGATAGTTTGAGTTCTTCTTTTCCTATTTGTATCTCTTTAATTTCTTTCTTCTGTCTAATCACACTGGCTAGAGTTTCAAGGACATTATTGAATAAAATTGGTGAAAGAAGGCAGCCTTGTGTTGTTCCAGGTTTTAGAGGAAATGATTTCACTTTTCCTCCATTTAGAATGATGTTGACCTTGGGTTTAGCATAGATAGCCTTTACAATGTTGAGGGATGTTCCTACTATCCCTAGTTTTAATAGTTTCTGAACATAAAGGGGTACTGTGTTTTGTCAAATGCTTTCTCTGAATCTATTAAGATGATCATATGATTCTTGTCTTTAAACCTACTGATGTGATGCATTTTGCTTATTGATTTCTATAAATTCACCCCACCTTGCATCCTGGTAAGAACCCCACTTGATCGTGGTACATAGTCTTTTTCATATGTTTCTGCATGTTATTTTCCATAATTTTATCCAGAATTTTTACATCTGTGTTCATCAGGGATATTGGTCTGAAGTTGTATTTCCTTGATGTTTCTTTGTTTGGTTTTGGTATCAGCTTCATAGAAGGAGTTTGGAAAGGTTCCCTCCTTTCCATTTCATGGTAAAATTTGAGAAGTACTATTGTTAATTGTTCTTTGAAGTTCTTGTAGAACTTGGCTGAAAATTTATCTGGTCCTGGGCTTTTCTTTGTTGGTAGGTTTTTGATGGTATCCTCTATTTCGTTGTTTGAGATTGATCTGTTTAAATTGATTATGTCCTCCTGATTCCGTTTGGATAGTTCATATGTCTCTAGAAATTTGTCAATGTCTTCAATATTTTCTGTTTTATGGAGTATAAATTTTCTAAATAATTTCCAATTATCTTCTTATTTCAGTAGTATCTGTCTTGATATTTCTGTTTTTATCACAAATTTTAGTAATTTGAGTTTTTTCTCTCCTTTTCTTTGTTAACATGGCTAAGGGTTTATCGATTTTAATTTATTTTTTCAAAGAACCAACTTTTGTTTGGCTATTTTTTTAAATTTCTTTGTTTCAATTTCATTGGTTTTAGCTCTGATTTTAATTAGTACCTCTCTTCTACTGCTTTTGGTTGTTGATTTTTTTTTCTAGGACTTTTGTTTGTCTTTTTCCAGGACTTTGAGATATAATTTTAGGTCATTATTTGTTGACTTTCTATTCTTTTAATTAATGAGCTCAATGCAGTGAACTTTCCTCTTAGCACTGCCTTCATAGTGTCCCAGAGATCTTGATATATTGTATCCCTATTCTCATTTACCTCTAAGTATTTTTTTTTATTTTTCCCTGATTTCTTGTACTATCCATTCATCATTCAATAGTGTATTATTTAGTCTCCAGGTGTTAGAGTAGCTTCTACTTTTTATTCTATCATTGCTTTCTAATTTCATTCCTTTATGATCTGTCTGATAGAGTGCAGCGTATTATCTATAATTTTTTGTATTTGCTTAGAGTTGCTTTGTGGCATAATATATCGTCTATTTTAGAGAAGGATCCATGTGCTGTTGCGAAGAAAGTGTATTCACTCATTAATGGATGAAATATTTTATATATGTCTGTTAAGTCTAAATTATTGATTGTATTATTAAGTTCTGTAGTTTCTTTGTTTAGTTTTTGTTTAGAGGATCTATACAGTAGTGAGAGAGGTGTGTTAAAGTCACCCAGTATTATTGTGTTGTGGATTATTTGAGTCTTGAAATTGAGAAGGGTTTGTTTGACGTATATAGGTGCTTCATTTGGGGGAGGCATAAATATTTATGATTGTTACATCTTGCTGATATATAATTCCCTTAAGCAGTATGAAATGTCCTTCGTTGACCCTTCTGATTAACTTAGGCTTAAAGGCCACTTTATCTGTTACGAGGATAGAATCCTCTTCTTGTTTATATGATCCAAGTGAGTCATATACTTTTTCCCATCCTTTGTCTTAAGTCAGTGGATGTCTTTGCCTATGAGGTAAGTCTCTTGGAGACAGCATATTGCTGGGTATTGTTTTTTTTAATCCAATCTGCCAGTCGATGTCTTTTGATTGATGAGTTTAGGCCATTAACATACAAGGTTATTATTAAGATATGATTTGTATTCCCAGTCATTTTGGTTTATTTCTAGTTTTTAATTTGTATTACTTTCTCCTTTGATTGACTATTCCTTTAGTGTAGTTCCTCCATTTGCTGGTTTCTACTTTTTTTTTTCATTTCATCTTCATGGAGTATTTTGTTCAGAATATTCTTTAATACAGGCTTTCTAGTTGCAAATTATTTTAATTTTTGTCTAGCATATAAGGTTTGTATTTCATCTTCAAATCTGACGCTTCATTTTGCTGGATATAGAATTCTTGGTTGGCATACATTTTCTTTAAGAGCTTGATATATGTTATACCAGAACCTCTTAGCTTTGAGGATCTAGTTTGAGAAATCAGCCAAGATACATATGGGTTTCCCCCTATATGTAATCTGATATTTTTCTCTTAAATCCTTTAAAATTCTATCTTTATTTGGTATGCTAGGCATTTTCATTATAGTGTGACTTGATATAAGTCTGTTGTAATTTTGTGTACTTGGGGTCCTGTAAGCCTCTTATATTTGATTTTTCATTTCATTTTTTAGATTAGGGAAATTTTCTGATATTATTTCATTGAAAAGATTATGCATTCCTTTGGTTTATATCTCCACACCTTCATCTATCCTGATAAATCTTAAATTTGATCTTTTCATGTTATCTCATAATTCCTGGAAGTTCTGTTCATGGTTTCTTAACATCTCTCTGTGGTCAACTCTATTTTCAAGATTATATATTTTGTCTTCATTGCCTGAGGTTCTGTCTTCCAAGTGGTATAGTTTGTTGGTGATGCTTTTCATTGAATTTTTAATTTGGTTTATTGTTTTCTTCATTTTGAGGATTTCTGTTTGATTTTTTTAGAATCTTTATCTCTTTATTGAATTCATCTTTTGCTACTTACATTTGCTCTCTTACATTATCCTTTTTTTTTTTTTTAGTTATAGAAGGACACAATACCTTTGTTTTATTTTTGTGTGGTGCTGAGCTGAGGATCTAATCCAGTGCCTTCCACCTGCAAGACAAGCACTCCACCACTGAGCTACAACCCCAGCCCCATCATCCTTTACTTTGTAGATCAGTTTAACTATATACATTCTAAACTCCTTTTCTGTCATTTCTTCCACTGTGATGTGCTGGATTCTATTATTGGAGTATCTTGATTTGCTTGGGGTTATTTGTTCCCTTGATTTTTCATGTTGTTTGTGTGTCTACCCATGTAACAATATGGATCTGAAGCAGTAGAGTTTCTATACCCTTGGACTCATAGTGTTCCTGAAGGTTTCCAGTACCTCAATGTTTAGTGGGAGACGAATAATAACAACAATCAATGCAAACGATTTTATAACATTAAACCAAATAGTTTCTGTTGTGATACTTACAATGTTAATTATCATAATAAACAGAAATGGTATGATCAGTTAGTCTAATAAAAACAGCAAGTTTGCCAAATGGCTTACAATTTCAAATGGTGGACAGGGTGAGAACAAAAGTGATATAGGAGAGAAGACAGAAGTAAAACATTAAAGGAAGAGTGAAAGAAAGAATCGTAGAGGTTGACTGTTAGCAGAAGAAAAGAGAGAATCAAGGGAAACAGGTAGAAGAAAAATATACACAAAGTAAAAATTTTAAAAAAATTAAAAATAAAATACAAAGCAAAACTAAGATATACCAATCAAACATCCTAGTTCACAAAAAAAGGCAACTAATCCACATAAAATAACTGGCTTCAAAAATGCTAGATGAGAAAGAAAAATATGAAACTGTAAAAATGTCCATGTGCCATCAAAATCACAATTCAACAGAGAAAAAGAATTTAAAAAAGAAAAGAAAAAAATCTTGATGAAAGTTAAAGAATTCTTTCTGTTGGAGTTCAAAAGATGATTCAGCTTCTCTTCTCAGCAGTTGTAGGTAGTTTTCTGGAGTGTGATGTTCCACTCCCTGGCTGGCTGGAGTGAGAGAGGTAACCTGATTAAGGATTTAGGCTTAGGTGAGCTCCAGGCTCTTCTCTGAATGCCAGTTGGTCTGGAGATTTTAAATCAGTGCATCTCCAGGGCCCAGTAATTGTTGGTCCACACTGGAAGGCTTTACCCCAGGGATCTCCCCTGGGTTCCACTTGTATGGTAGGGGAGCCAATTCTTAGTCTCCTATGTCATCTGCAGAACTCACATTTCCTGGTCTCTGGTTCAGCCTCCAAACAATCTCTCCCACCCCTGCCCTTCTGAGATCCCAAACAGCTAAGTGAGTTTCCTCAACCAGTTGTCCCCTATGTAAAACCTCTCTCCAAGTTTGATTTTCTTCTGGTTACTTAAGCACACTCTATGTGGTACAGACTGTGTTTCCTGGGCCTGTATTTCCAGCCATACTCAGGTCTGCCAGGAATCGGCTTTCTCAGCTGCAGACCCCTGCGCTTCAGCTGCTAAATGCTTCCTCCCTTTGTCCTCGGAACACCACCTGGAGAGATGGTGGCCTCTTTCACTGCACACAGATATTGCGTAGCCTGTCTCAGGTTTGTTGGGAAATATCCCTGGACTCTAAATGCTCTGGACCCAGACACATCTCCCCAAAGTGCAGGTTTCTTTTCCCTCTATTATGCTCATGGAGGGACCTCTCCAGCTGGAGATTCAGGCCCGGCTGTGGCAGTGGCTGTGCCACTGGTGATTTGTTTTTACTTATTTTATTGTATCCGACCTCCTGTGTCCCCAGGCTGCTTAGAACGTCCAGTTTTAAGCTCCAGTAAAGTCCCCTCCCTTTTTGTTTTGTTCACTCATCTTGAGAAGAAGCTGCCTGTCTACTCTCTTGGTTTTATGCCGTGGAGCAGCCTCTATTCCTCCATCTTGGATCTCCTGAAATGTGGCATTTTTTGAGAGCATATGATATTTCCTGATGGCCTTTTTATAGCAATTTTTTTTTTTATTTCCAGCAAGCGAATTGAACGTTATGCTTCTCTACCTACAAAGTAGTCTATGAGCATCCTTAGAAGTCCTTGAAACTATTATTTAGTGGCTTTTAGCTTTGCTTATAATTAACTATGTGCTGGGAATCAAAAACTCAGGCCAGAGATGGTGAACCATTCTGCAGCACTAATACCATACTGAAGGCTTGATGAGTATGATGATTTATCAAGCATTGCTAGAAATTACACATATGGCACAAAACTTTTCATATCAGCCCTTTCAGAAAATCATAACTAAAAAAGCTGTTGCTGAATTCTGTGGGAGACCCAGACAGTTACTTAAGGAGCATTATATCTCCTTTGGAAGTCTGGCAGCATCAGCATCACCATTGACAAGGTTGCAAAAACCCTGGTGGGAAAGAGGCAGAGGCAAGAGAAATCAGCAGTACTGATATTTAATGGCAGGACGTAGCATGTTTGAGATGGAAGCTCACACATGTATTATCAAACCAAGTACAAATTTGCCTGAAATGTGCTTGAATTAGATGAGTGACCCCTTAATAAATTAATTCACTCAGAGGCTGAGGTTAAATCTGATCTTGGTTTTCCACTTGGCTTCCAATCTTTACTTTTCACATCAAATTCTTCTGCCTGTCATCCTGATTCACCATTTTTCTCTCAAAAATACTAGTTTGTATTAAAACCTTTATATAAGTGGGAAATTCTGCACAATTTTTATGAATAGCTTCTATCTACCTCTGTAACCATATCTCCAACTTGCCCTCTCCTTTCCATTTCAGCCTCAGGCAACGCCAAATGGTCATTCCCAAAGACCTCAGTTCAATCCTGTGACACAAGATCTGTACTCTTTCCTCTGCCCACAATATTCCTTCCTCCCCATGCTGTATCCCATCATTCAAAGTCCTCTCTGCCTTTAAAAAACACTTCAGATGTCAATTATTCTGAGAAACTTTCCTGACACCATACATGGATTAATACATCATTCTTTCCCCCTATGATATCTTTTTACTTTCTGTGTGCTTTTGTTTTAAACTTATTTCACTTCTTAATTTAGTTTCTATGCATCTTATGAATACACAACCAGTGTAACTCCACATCATGTGCAACCACAAAAATGGGAAGTTATACTGCATGTATGTATGATATGTCAAAATACATTCTACTGTCATGTATAACTAGAAATAAAAAACATAAAAAGTTAAAATCAGAAACTCTCTTATTCATTTCTCTATTCAGAGCAGTATCACAATATACGGTGCACAAGATAGGTGCACAATAACTTTTTGGCTGGTAAGTAGCATTGTATGGAAGCATTCTTTTAAAAAATTATGGTTTTTATGTTATATTACATTAGAGACCCCCACATAACATAGGGAATCTATACTGAGTTGTAGAAAAGACAGAAATAAAACTACAGTAAGTAATGAGTCACCACTAAAATCTTCTCTACCTGCCATGCTGTAATATGTTAAATATCCTTGTTCTTTGGCATAATGACTACTTCATGTCTAGCTTTGGCTTGATCCATTAAGCTTTGGACTATATGGCCTAGTACATGCTGGGCATAGCTATAATACATTCCACAAACACACTGAAGATAATGTATTTTAAACCAAACTTACCACCCACTCCAATTCTCTTTTCCTACATTTTCCAGTTCACTTTTAATGTGACTGTGGCCCACACAGGCATTCAATGCAAAAATCCATTCTCCTCTCCAACTTCTGTATCCATTCTGTCACCAACTCCTGCCAAATTGGCCGCCTAAATATATAGCACATGGCAAGTCCGCTTTCCTCTTACTATCCCTTATTGCTACAGCCTTAATTTAGTTACCATTGGGTTTCCAAGACTAATTAAATTGACTCCTAATTGATTGCCCTATCTCCAGCATTGCCACCACCATCTTCAAACTCATCTTCAAACTTCAAACCATCTTCAAACTCATCCTCCACAAGAAAGCTTTAGTATTCTTTGTAAGTTGCTAAGACATTACTTTCCGCTTTAGATACTTCAGAAGATCTAGGGCAGAATGTAGACTCCCTAACACATAATTGGGAATCCCCACACTACCAGGGCTTTCATTCCAAATGTCCACCCCACCAAGGATGAGCTGTCCTTTTGAAATTCATTGTCTGGACACAGAAAAGCTTCTTCAAATATTTCACTGTTTCAGTGCTTCTTTTACTATATTTGTATTATTTCCTCTGCCTAATTCACCTTTCACACCTCTTTTACTCTGTTTCAATCTTAGTCTGTTCAATATTCAATTCAAAGGTCATTATTCCTATGAGGTCTCTGAACTCCTAAATTAAGCCAAGGGTCCAGCCTCTTTACTTTGTATATTCATTCTCACATATATTTTATTAAAAACACTTGATACTTAGATATATTAATATATTTATATGGTTATAATTTTTAAACTCTCAAATATTTTAAGCATGAAGAAAATAAGAGAGACACCAATGTTAATGTGACTGTGGCCCACATGTGCCTAACATGGAGATTAAAAATGTAAACATTTATTATAGATATCATACCCCTTTCTAAAATAGAAAAAAAATTACAGAGACATGTAAATGCTTATCCTCATCCCTTCCCACTTTCTTTCTCTCAGAATTAATGTACTTAAAGTTTGAGTGAAGTGCTAACATATTGTGTAGATTATCTACAAATTTTTTATTCCATATTGTGTTTCTGAAATTCATCTTTGGTAATTGATGTGATCTAATCTACTTGCTCCCACAAAAAGTACCACAGTTCCCACGCTCCGTATGCTTGCTCACACTCAGGTATTAGATATGTTGCATGATGACCCGTAAGAGGGACCTACAAGGTAACTTGATAATTTAGATTTCCTTAGTTACTAAGTTGGCATTTTAAGCTTTCTTTTTTAATTGGCCAGTCTAGTGATCTCTACAGGTTATCTTTTTTGTTTCATATTTTTATTTTGGATTGTTTCTCTTTTAGGTTCTTGGTGATTTGAAAGATTTATATACTGTTAACACAAGTTCCTTGTTGGTTATATGGGCTACAAATATCATCTCCCAATTTTTTTGAGATGTCATTTGTCATAAAATAATTCCAAATTCAATGTAATAAAATTTATCATTCGAACCTTTATAGTCTATATAACACATTGAAGTAATTCTTCCTTGCTTTAATATCACAAGATACTTTTCTATAGTTTCTTCTCAAACTAATGGATTGTTTTTTACATTTAGACATTTAATTCATTTGCACTTCATTTTGTGAATTACAGTAGATGGGATAGAGAGAAGATGGGAGGGGAGGGGAGGGAACGGGGGATAGTAGAGGATAGGAAAGGCAGCAGAATACAACAGACACTAGTATGGCAGTATGTATAAACGTGGATGTGTAACCAATGTGATCCTGCAATCTGTACACATGGTAAAAATGGGAGTTCATAATGCACTTGAATCAAATGTATGAAATATGATATTTCAAGAGCATTTTAATGTTTTGAGCAATCAATAAAAAAAGAAATTTCCCAATAATGTAGAATTAGAACAATATTATTGCTAGTAGCAGAAAAATGAAAACTTAAGGTTATGGGAGGAGAAATAATTATTCGAGAGCTGACAATATAGCAATTAAAGAGTAATGAATTTATTTCCAGAAAGTAAAATAATCAAGTAAACACATTTTCAGAAGAGTAAGAAGTACAAGATTAGAGATGTATGTTTTACTTTGAAATAGTAAATGCTAAAATAAAAAGAATCCTGTTAAAATATTTAAAAATTTTTTTTTCTCTTCTCTTTTTGTATTAATAGATGATTACTTGTGCCAGCAACATTTACAGAGTCCCTTGTTCGATTACTGATTTAGAGTTTGTTTCATTTTTATACCTAATTTAGGTATAAAAAGTCTTTCCCAAAATCTCTTTTGTTCCATTAACATATGTATTCGCCTATTCCCGTGCTATTGCCACATTGTTCCAATCACTATAACTTAATATTAAGTTATAATATCTGAACTTACAAGTTCTCTTTTTACTCTTTTTTAAATTTTCAAATGTGTCTTTGTTATTCTTGGGTCTGAATTCTCCCCTAAGAATTTTAGTTTCAACTTTTCGAGCTATGCAAACAATCTAGTGGGCATTTTATAAAATTGTCTTAGATTTAAAGATTAATTGGGATGAGCTTATAGCTTTCTGATGGTGAATATTATAATCCATGAACATGCTATTTATCTTTATGTAGGTCTTATTTTTGTTTCAATGGAGTAATTGTGATTTTTTTCAAGAAGATATTGCATGCATTTTGTTAATATTTATTTCCAAATATTTTAGGTCATTACTTTTATAAGTTGTATCCCTTTTTAAAAAAATACTTTTTTCTAATTTTGGTTGATATTCTGTAGAAACTACTAATTTTGACATCTTTATCTTACATTCAACTAGCTGCTGAATATAGTTTTAATATAGAACTAGCATTTTTATATGTGAATCATGTCATCTATATGTAAAAATTGTATTCACTATAAGTTGTTATTTCTTTATATCTTCTTGTGTCACTTTTTCATAAATTATAATTTAACTACTAGATAATCCATTTTATCACCCAGATTTTCTCTTATACTTTTTATAAATCTACACCATATCTGTGACTGTTCTCCTTCTTTCCTTCCTGTTTTAGTCAGCTTCTTCATCACTGTGACCAAAAGACCTGACAAGAACACTGTAGAGGAGAAAAAAAAATTCTTTGGGGTTTCAATCAATAAATGTCCTGAAACTCCATTGCTATAGGTCCAAGGTGAGGCAGAACATCATGGTGGAAAGGTGTGGCAGAGACAGCTCAGAACATGTGATCAGGTAGTAGAGAAAGCTTCCCTCATCAGAAGCAAAATATATATTTCAATGGCATGTCCTCAGTGACCTACCCCTCCAATCACACCCGATTTGCCTACAGTTATCACCCAATTAATTCATATCAGTAGACAAATACACTGATTAGTTTCATAACCCAATTATTCCAGCTGTAAATTTTCTTGCATTTTTCTCACACATGAGCTTTGGGGGGACACCTCATATCTAAACCATAACACTAACATTTTTTGTTTCATATTTTATTCTATTAACTTTGCCGGGTTTTTTTTTCTAGTTTTTAAATCTTTTAAATAATGCTCTTTTGGCTCATTAGTCTTTTATTTTCCAAGTTTATCAATTTTTACTTCTAACAGCAGTTATTTTTGCTATTGCCCTTCATCTACTATCTTACTACTTATTCAATTGCTTTTAGTTTTCTAACACATTTGGGGCTTTTTTTTAAACAATCATCATATTTTTATTGAAATATACTGCCAACCATATGGTCCAGGTAATATTGATTTATTATTTTTCTTCACCTTTCACATTATGACAAAGTAAATGGTTGGTTTTTTTAAATTTTTTTTTACTTGTAATAAAAATACATGTTTTCTATCATTGGGTATAGACAGGATAGAGACCTACTAATATTATATCTTATTTTCCATTTTAAGTTTCTCTTGATAAATACCATATGCTCATAATTTTTACATACTTGTAATTTGAAAGGATGGGGAGAAGGTGATTAGTGGATACTAATTACAGTGAGATAGGAACAAGAAGATCTAGTGTGCACAATAGAATGACCATTGATGACAAACTGCTGTATATTTCAAAAGTTAGAAAAAAAGATTTTAAATGTTTTTATCATGAAGAAATAATAAATGTTTAAGATTGGTATGTTGAACCTAATATAAACATTATACAATGTATAGGTATATTGAAGATTATGTTTATGTTACCCCAGAAATATGTACCATCTTTATCTTAATTTAAAATTTTTAATTTTGTTTTCATCATTCTGGACACAAATTATAGCAAAATATGTCATATAGCATTATCTTTTTTAAATTAATAGAATCAATACAATTTAACTTTTCCATATTTATTTGGGTTCATTATAAGTTGTGATATTAACCTTTTTTTTCTTTTTTATGTGCAAGGGCTTGCCTCTACACAAAATAGAAGTAGTAAATTTACAGTTAAATTTTAAATTTTAAGTTTTAAAAAAATAACCCAGTGCTTGGAACATTTACCTTCTTGGAATATTTAAAATACTAAATTAGTGGAAAGAAAATGAATTAAAAAGTGAGGTTCAACTTTTTGTGCTCAATAATGATCCTATTCTTTTCTCTTAAAAATAAGTATACTAACCTGAACTTCCCTAAAGACGTTCAGTCAATTTTACTGAGATTTGGTTCTATGTTTATCTAACTACAGATAAATAAATATCCATGCTGAATATAAATCACTCTTCCCTTCTCAATTCTTTTTGTTCCCTTATAATATGCAGTAATGCAAGGGTAATAGCATGACTTTCCATTCCAATGATTTTTTTATCTATTATGCAATAGAAAAATTGAAATCTTATGTGCATCAAAGATGAATACATTTTATGATATTGTGATCTCTGAATAAAAAGTCTATGCCTGTTTGTAGAGCTGATACATGGTCATAATGGAATAAATTGTTTTATATGGTAAAGCAAGATAATGAATGATAAGGCTTAATTAGGCAGTGATTCCATTTCAAGTTTGATTGTTGATTTATCATAGCTTCATAGAGACCATGACACTATAACTTAAGTACTTTAATGAAAATGAAGTAATTTGAAAGCTCTTCCTAATTCTGCAGCAATTACTTGATTTTTCTCTCATCTTCTAAAACTTATTTCGATACATGAATGAATTTGAACAGCATCACAGTGGGCAAAATCACTATTGTTAGTTTTAATGAAAAGCAATTAGAGTTGAAGGCATTATTATGTTTTATTGCCTTGCTAATTATTCTATCCCTTTCCCCAAATGCTCACAAAAACTGAAGATAAATCATATCCTCTATTTGCAAGGAAGAGAGGGGCTTTTTCTCTTTCAAATACATTTGAGAAATCAGAAATGTGCCACAAGTTAAATGATAAACATCTTTAAACATCTGAGTATATTAAGAGAAGAATAGAGATTCTGCTATTGTATATGTTTATATTGTTAGGGGAGTCTATTTTAGGATGCCTCCTATGGGTTGCTGGGGAAATGTTTACCATGCATTTGTTCTCATATGCCATGGATGTGCTCTTTGGTGTTTGACAAAACATTAGACCATTTACTTAGAGTAAAGCTTATTATTTTGCCCCATTAAATGCCTCACTTTCAACACACTGTCAGTGTGTTATTTATCTGGAAATCACTACCATTTCCTTCACTTTAAGAATACTTTCCCTTTCAACAGAATCTACTTCTGCCCATGATTATAGTATTAAAACAAACTGGGGATTGACTCTCTGTTTCAATTAAAGAACTTCCTGACAACAAAAACCAGGTCTCTCTCCTGCTACCTTATCAGCCTGATGCCAGGACCTTTTAACTCATCTAATACCTTCATCAGGAAATGAAACCAATGAATAATGTTTTACATGTGTTGCCAGCACTTACTCCATGGGAGACAAGTTGCAGTCTGACCCTGTGATTAAATAAAGGAAGAAAGGAACTGCCCTGTCCTATCCCACCTCTGAAGTCTACCTCAGGCTCTTTGTCACCTAGACTGGTCAATTTCCCGGAGTCACAGCAGACTCCTTTCTGAACTAAGTGATTTCTGTGTTTTCTGTGTCCCAGTACAGTCTAAAACCATTATAAGAGAACAAAATTGAATTGGTAATGAGCCATTGGGTCTTCCATGTACCATTCCTTGCTTCTTCCCATCTTAAACACTTTACAAAGAAGAACTGAACCTTACCTTCTACATTCTCAGTAGCCTCTATCAGAATGCAGGTGTAGTGAATGCTCAATAAAGTAGTCAATTGGTAATGAAGGAAAGAATTCATTGGTCAAATGTGAAGCAATATTAAATAGTCATTTCACATAATAATGACTCAAAATTTTTGTTGTTGAAGCAGACAGAGAAGGAGAAAGAGGGAATAAAGTGTCACTATAATTAATTTAGACTAAGTCAAATTCATTCCTATGTGAACTCACTGTTGGTCAAGATCATAAACACTTCTCAAAATTTTCCCCAGATGCGTTCCTAAGGCAGAGTCAGTTATGTGGCTGTCTCTAAAAAAATTATTGATGATTTGCCAGCAGTTGATTTTTTGATATATAATGCCACTAAAATAAGCAGTCTATCAGGAAATTTTTCTTTTCTTGCTGAGATTGCTACTGAGTTCCTGGCTCTCTTCCCTTGAGTGGACAGAAGTAAATCAAACCACTTTTCTTGTTTTCTCTATTTTTTTCTTTTTCAGAGCTGAATGACATAGTTTCTCTTCTCTCCCAAATTCATGTACACAATAATTATATGATTTTTCATTCCTACTGTATACTAAATTGCCCCTCTGAAGTCTCATTCTTGTGAGTACTTCTTAGCTAACTTACTGTTGTATCATTTGCCAAGTATCCTTGGTAAAGAAGAGTTTATAAACAAAGTAATTTAAAAATAAAATCACATGTTAACCTTTTATATTCAAAATTTTAATTTTGTTTTAATCATTCTGAACAGAAATTATAACAAAATATTTTATATAGCATTATCTTCTTTAAATGAATGTAATCAATACAAGTTAACATTTCCATATTTATTTGGATTCATCATAGTTCATGATATTGACCTTTTTTGTTGTTCTTTTTGTATGTGCAAGAGCTTGCCTCTACACAAAATAGGAATGGTAGATGTGAAGAGTTCTCTTATCAACTTTGTTGTTTTTCCTATCACCTCCTCTATGAGACCATCTGTTTTAATTTCTTCATGTTGACACCTTATTTTGAGTAGACTCTTTCTAATAACTAATAACTAATAATAGCTCCTTCTAATAATAATGGTTAAATTGTATATAAAGAACACAAAAACTATGACTAAAACTTCAAGTGCTTCTTGTCATTATAGAAGATTCAAAAATAAATGTTTATTTCCTGAACATAACACTCAAAGTTCCGGGAAGTTGATACTATATTAAATTTGACCAAGAAAATTAGCGAACAATTGCAGCTTATAAGGTCTCTTTAAAGATGTTACATGGTCAGTCCTGAAATGCATTTAACTCTGAGTTCCAGAAAATTGGGGTTATTTTAATTTGACCTAAGAGTAAGTATGGAACAAATGTAATATAGATTGTTCTGCTTTAGTGCTGCATTGCCAGCTTTGAGTAGCTAAAAATTGTATTCCCACAGTGATTTATTTTAAATCTTAGATTTGATGAACATAGCTTAGCATAGACAAAATATGAAAGTATTTGAAACAAATTTGTTCTGATTTCAAGTCCTTTCTAGCCTCTGAGCCTCAGTTTATTTATTATTTAAATGAGGATAATAAACCACCTTACAAAATTGTTGTAAGAATGAAATACACTCCTTATAACATTTTCTCAATAAACTCCATTTTTTCTGCTCCTAAGACTAATCTAATTTATTAGATATACAAATAACCTGCCTGCCTTCTCAAATTGAAAAACACCATTATAAAAGTTGATATCACAATTAAAATATCAAATGAAAAATTTCTAATTCTATAAATGTATTCCTTATTTTATCTTATATAAAATCTGTAACATTAGGGGGCTTTTGTTTTATTTTGTTTGTACCAGGGATTGAACCCAGGGGCCCTCAACCACTGACCCACAGCCCCTTTCCTTTTTATTCTTTATTTTGACAAAGGGTCTTGCTAGGTCACCTACAGCCTCACTAAGTTCCTGAGGCTGGCTTCAAATCTAGGATCCTCTTACCCCAGTTTCCTGAGAGTGTTTGTGTCATATCAACATATGTCTGTATATCTCAGAGTGAATCAGTTGAACTGATGATATTTGTGAAGTTCAGATCACATAAGCATTCAATATGCACTCTCTATAACTATTTTCATATATTTTGATTTGTACAAAACTTTATAAGACACAATTTTATATGCATTTGAAGGAATACTAAATCACTCATAATTTGATCTTTATAAATAAATCTGCTATATTATGTTTGTGCATAAAAGGGTAGTTACCCTTTTCTTCTTCAAATATAATTACAAACTATAGGCTCTATACTAAAATCATGTTTCTTCCTATGTTTTTGAATTCTCTATTTAAAGTAATTAATGTGAAATATAACATAATTAGATGCAATTTAAAAAGTACTTGCTGAGTTCCCATTGAGTTCCTAGGTTTTACTTAGGTAGTCTTGGAAATATCTTGAAATTCATTGTCAACTAATAAGTCCCCGTTTCTGACCCTATCCTACTGTCCTTTCTTGGCTACAACTATCTTTGATGCCATCAAAACATCAATCCATTTAATTCCACTCTTTTCTCATGCAGTACCACCTCCAGTCTTGTTATTTTCTCTGCCCTATTTACATGGTTCAAATTTGGTTGTTAATCATCAGATTAATTCCTTGTGGACCCCCTTGACATCTTTGCTGCTCTTTCATGTCAACAGACATTGCTCTAAGTGACATCGACTGTCTACCTGTTGCCAAGTGGAGCTGAAGAGTCAACTGCAGTAGTTGGTATTCCACTGAATTCATGATCACAAATCTGAGGTGCAGCCTTAATGACACCCAATAATCATTTTGTATTCCTTCTCCCTCATGACTTCTCTGTCTCAGACTTCCATACATCCATCCTCTCTCATCTTTATGGCTATTTCCATAGCCTCTCACTATCGTATCTACTCAACTACCAGCATCTGTACCCATCTTCCTGATTTCTGCCTGTTGGTGCAGGTGAATTATTCCTGTTTCCCTTTAAAGCCAGTCTCTCCAAATAACAATGTTTTATGCCTGCCTAAGTATATAACTCCAGCGATTCTCCCCAACCTTGTTTTACATTATCTATATTTTTCTCCCTACTTGATTTTTCTGATCAGCATACATGTATGCTGCTATTTCTTTCACCTTAAGAAAGCAAAAACAGCAAACAAACAAACAAAAACACTCTTGGCTCCTCTTGCCCTGACAGTCTCCCATGCCCTACAGCAAAGACTGTAGTGTTTTCTGTGTACTCTATTTGCAATTCTTCTCCTCCCATCCTCTCAAACTTAGAATTACTCTATTTTTAAAGCCTAATTACTCCATCAAAAACCATCCCAGTCAAAGTCACAATGACTTGATTACTAAGTCCAGTGGTAACTATGGAGTATCCTCTCATGTGACTTGTCACATCATTTGAAATTGTTGATTAGTTCTCCCCACTTCAATCATTTTCTTTATTTGAATTCCATTACTCAATATTCTCTTATTTTACCTTGCATCTCATGGATTGCTCTTGTCCAGTCTTCTTTGTTTATCCCTCCTCTTGTTCCCATCCTAATTGGGCAATGCCTCATGGTTCAATGCTTGGTTTTCCTCTCTTCACCTTGTACACTCACATGATGCTCCTGATAATTTGTCTCATGGTTTAAATACTAGGAATCTCCAAAGTCTTAATTCATAGGCTATACCTCTCTCTTAAATTCTAAGTTTATATCCAAATATATACCTAAATTATCTTATTAGAAGTCTCACAGAAAAACTGAATTCTATCTTCTCTCCAAAATCTAGTCCACATATCATTTTTCCCATTTAAGTTAAAGGAAACTCCATCATGTAAGTTGCTCAGGACAAAAAAAAATCTGGAGTCATCCTTGATTCCTGTTTTTCTTATATCTCATGTTCATTTCATCAGAAAAACCTATTGGTCTTGTACTCAAACTATATCCAAATTCCAGGCAGCAGTCCATGGCTCAGCACAGAGCACTTGCCTAGCATGGGTGAAACACTGGGTACGATCCTTAGCACCACATAAAAATAAATAAAGGTATTGTGTCCCTGTACAACTAAAATAATATTCATTAAAAAACTATATTCATATTCCATTCCCTTTTTACTCTATTCTCTTCTGCAACTTAGATGAAAACCACCATCAACTCTAATGTCAAGTCTAACAATTTTAATAGAAGTAGCGTAATGGAATAAAAGGAATTAAAGATATGGTGGTAAAATGGGTTAAATTCTACCTAAGCTCATTTTCATCTATAAACACCAATCTGATATTTAAATAATTATAGAATTTAAATAGAAATTTAAATGATTAATTGTTCTGAACATTTGGTTCAACTGTTGTAGAATTAAAATGGTATTTCCTATATGTCTTCTTTACATGATTATTAGAAGAATTAGATGATTTTGTCCAGTGGCATAGGAAAGTATAAATAATCTTACCTATTATTTATTGAGCATTTACCAGATAGGATACTAAATGCTTTACATTCATATCATCAGATCCTCAGAGCAACTTTTTGAATTAAATGAGAAGTAAGTGAATGATACTCAGATACTATAGTGTCTGTTCAAGAAAGTATGGATAATAAATGACAAGCCTTGGATTCAGTCATCCCTTTCCAACCTGTATTTTTAACTACTAGCTATAATACTCTTCCATGTTTGGGCTAAACTATAAGGTAAAGACATGTTCTAAGATATTTCTTGAACTTCAGGCACCATGTAGTACAAATGGTCAACTACCCCTGGAAACCTGTTTTTCCGATTGTGTTTCCACTTTCATAAGCAAATTCAGATAGTTATGAAAACCTCAGCAAAAATACTTCCAGGCATAAACTCCATCTGCTCCACAGATAAAGCTCATAGCCTACTCTTTCTCTCTTGCCGCATCATTTTATCTGAATTTAATAATTATCTTGTTTATTGCTTAGCTTTTTGTCTCTATTTCATCAGTTCAATGTAGGACTCTCCCCACACTGGGTACATTTCCTGCCAATATATCTAAATGCGTTGGTAGCTCTACACTTACATATTACTGGGGAAGTCTCCAGGAGTTTTCTGGCCTGACCCCATGTGGACTGCTAGCTCTCCAGGCCTGCTGCAGTCAGTTGCCTTAAGCTATTTCACTGTCATCCTGGGGATTCCCTTTATCTTACTTGTCAGTGGGACACTGGGTTCCTAGTTACCATGTTTCTTGCTTTACAGCATCATTTTGGTGTCAAATAATTGTATGAAACTTCTTTAAAAATGGTGTATACAAAAAAATATTGAGAATGTGGACATCTAACATTTGACAAGAGGTAAAGATACTGTATTTTTAAATCTAGAAATTTATTACTTTTCACCAGACAGCTTACTTTCAGCATTATTAAGTTTGAAGATTTGTTGTCTTTCTATCTAGTGTATCTGAGGGGTTTAATGGTTTGGTGTGTGTGTGGGTGTGTGTGCTTTAAATACCCTCTAACCCACATGTTTAGGAAGAGCAACACCACTTCTTGAAGTTTTACCATGTTCTCGGGGATTGTCATTCATTTGGCAGGGCTCCCAACTTGTAGCACTCCCTCAGAGTCCCCAAAATAGCCAGGGTTGGCACCCAGAAGATTTTTCAATGGTAGCTATTCATTTATATGAACTTATTCTGAAAGTACAGAAAAAAAAAATTGTGCATGTGTGTGCTAATTTTTAATGTACTCTGGAGATTCTATAACAAAATATTACAAACCATGTGACATGTAAACAAGATCAAGGCTCTGGCAGAATCTGTCTTCTGAGAGTTCATTCTTGTGGGCAACATGTGGTGTGAATCACCAGTGCCCTTAAAAAGAAGGCAGAAAGTTCCTTGTCCTTCTCACTGTGTCCTTACATGGTAGAAGGGTCAGAGCTCTCTGGAGCCTTTTCTCTGAGACACTAATCCTGTTCATCAGAGCTCAACCTCTGTGACTCAAAACCCCACCTTTAGCACCATGGGTCACAATTTCAACACATGAATTTTGGGGGAGCAGAAGAAGTATCCGGGCCATAGTGGACACAATCTGATATCTTTCCAACCAGTGAATATATATTCTTTAAAATTTATTTTATGCCAAGAATGTGGTGGCACATGCCTGTAATCCCAGCAGCTCCAGAGCTAACACAGGAGGATCATGAGTTCAAAGCCAGCCTCAGCAAAAGTGAGGTGCTAAGCAATTCAGTGAGTCCTTGTCTCTAAATAAAATACAAAATAGCCTGGGAATGAGGCTCAGTGGTCAAGTGCTACTGAGTTCAATCCCTGTTACCCCCACCAAATTTGTTTTTTGTGATACATGATTTTACAGGAATTTATTGTCTTTATAATTTAGTAGGAAGCCTGATATGTCCCCCAAAAAGATTTTAAAACATTTTTGGCAATGTCTTTCTTTTAAAGTTGCCATTTGACTTTGTTTAATCAGAGCTTAAAACTCACTCTTATTAGTTACTTTTTTAAATTAATTTTTTCTTTTTTATTCTAATTTCTTATATGTGACCACAGAATGCATTACAATTAATATTACACATATAGAGCACAACTTTTCATATCTCTGGTTGTATATAAAGTATATTCACACTATGCATGTCTTCATACATGTACTTAGAGTAATGATATCCATCTCATTCCACCATCTTTTTTACCCTATGCCTCCTCCCTTCCCCTCTCACCCTTTTGCCCTATTAGTTACTTTTTAAAAATTTTTAAACTCTGATTTTTTTTGAGTTTACAATACAGTCTAAATAACTGTAGTCAGCACAGTACACATTAGATGTCTTGAACTTACTCATAACTGAAAGCTTTTATCCTTTGACCAACATCTTTTTCATCCCCCTCACCCAGAGCCTGATAACCACCATTCTACTTTCTGTTTCTATGAGTTCAACTTTTTAAGATTTCCCCTATATAAGATATGGTGTAATGATTGTCTTTCTGTGTCCAAGTTATTTCACTTAGAATAATGTCCTCCACCTTGTTGCAAATGGCAAGATTTCTTTTTTTTAATATCAAATAATGTTTTCTTGCATATATATATATATATATATATATATATATATATATATATATATATATATATCAATATCACAATTTATTTATCCATTCATCCAATGAGCACCTATGTTATTTCCATACTTTGAGGTCTTGTGAATAATACTGCAATGAATAGAAGAGTACAGAAGTAGCCAAGAGTCCAGGTGCCTCTTCAAGGTCATGGTTTTATTTCCTTTGGATACATACTGCAAATCCAGTAGCTTTACAGGTGTGGCACAAAGATGGCACGTGTTTTATAATGATATATTTTAATACACACACACATGCACATGCACATACACATATTTTTTCCACAATTTTATTGGTACATTATACATAATGGTGGGTGGGATTTGTTGTTACATACTCATACATACACACAATATTAACAATATAATTTGGTCAGTATCCCTCCTCAGTATTTTCCTTTTACTTCCCCTCCTCCCTCCCCTGTTCTTCTTGTCGGTCTTTTATCTTCTATTTTCATGAAATCCCCACACTTTTCCACTTTCCTCTCTAGCTCTCACATATGAGAGAAAACATACAACCCTTGGCCTACTAAATTTGACTTATTTTGCTTAACCTAATATTTGCAATTTCTATTCATTATCCTGAAAATGAAACAATTTTATTTTTCTTTATGCCTGGGTAAAACTCCATTGTATACACATGCACTTTTGATGCATAACACACACATTTGTACACACTAAAAGAGTGCTTTTAAGGTGAAGCAGGAGGCATCACAATACCAGGCCTTAAATTATACAGCAGAGCCATAGTAACAAAAATGGCATGGTATTGGTACCAAAACAATGCATAGACCAATGGTAGAGAATAGAAGACACAGAGAAAAACCCACATAATTACAGTTATCTCATACTAGACAAAGGCCTCAAAAACATACATTGGAGAAAAGATAGCCTCTTCAACAAATGGTGCTGAGAAAATTGGAAATCCATATGTAGGGAAATGAAATTAAACCACTCTCTCTCACCCTGCACAAAAAATCAACTCAAAGTAGGTCAAAGATTTAGGCACTAGAATCCTGCACCTAATAGAAGAAAAAGTAGGCCTGAATCTCTACCATATTAGCTTAGGAACTTCCTTAGTAAGACTTCTAAAGCATAAGAAGTAAAATCAAGAATCAATAAATGAGATGGAATTAAACTGAAAAGCTGCTTCACAGCAAAGGAAACAAACAATAACGTAAAGAGAGAGCCTACAGATGGGAGAAAATCTTTACCACATGCACCTCAGATAGACCATTACTCTCCAGGACATATAAAAAACTCAAAAGAAACTAAGACATTGAGATTTTAAATGACTTGTCTATGGTTACCTGAGCAGTAGTGGCGAAACTGGGATTACATTTAAACCAAAAAATAAAATAAAATAATCTAATCAATAAATGGAATAAGGAACTGAACAGACACTTCGCAGAAGAAAAATCCAATCAATCAACAAATATATGAAAAAAATGTTCAACATCTCTAGCAATTTAAGAAATGCAAATCAAAACTACACTGAGATTCTGTTTCCTTTTAGTCAGAATGGCAATTATCATTAATACAAGCAACAATAAATGTTTGTGAGACTTGGGGGAGGGGAAGGTATACACTCATATATTGCTGGAAATTTGTGCAACCATTATAGAAAGCAGTATGGAGATTCCTCAGAAAACTTGGAATGGAGCCAAACATGGTTTGACCCATTATCCTACTCCTAGGTTTATACCTTACAGATTTAAAATCAGCATACTACAGTAACACAGACACTGTGTTGATAGCAGCTCAATTCACAACCTATGGAACCAACCTAGGTGCCCTTTAACAGATGAATGGATGAAGAAATTCATGGAATATTACTCAGCCTTAAAGAAGAATGAAATCATGGCATTTTCCAGTAAATGAATGGAACAGGAGAATATCATGCTAAGCTACATAAATCAATCCCAAAGAACCAAAGACCAAATGTTTTCTGTGATATGTAAATGATAATTTACAAATAAGGTGGATAGAGGAGAATAGAGGTACTTTGGACTATACAGAGGGGAATGAAGGGAGAGGAGGGGTTTGCGGGTAGGAGTGATAGTAGAATGAATTGGATATTATTACCCTTTGTGAATATCTGATTCCAGACTTTGTGCATATATGATTCCAGGTGTAGCTCTACATCATGTACAACCAGAAGAATGAGAAGTTATGCTCCATCTATGTATGTTGTGTCAAAATACATTGTAATGTCATGTAAAATTAATTAGAACAAATTTTTTAAAATTGCCAAAAACAGTCTGCTTTAAAAAAATGCATACGTGTATATGTATATATACATACATACACACACACACACTCACACATATATGCACCATACTTTAATTCTTCAGTCTTTTAGCATACTAATTCCTACCTCTTTCCTGTGTTCTTTAAGGTAGATAAATTTCATAAATTCATAATTCATGTATCCTATTTTGATATAATTATTGATTATTTTACTGACACCTTTACTTATTTTTTAATTCTAATAATTATAACATTACTATGACACTTATCATCTCTTTCAGACCTCACTGCATTTCTATGATGAAATTGTTTATCCAATCACCAGTTTTCAAAGTAGGAAACTAAAACATTGAGATGTTAAATGACTTGCCTATGGTTACCTGAGCAGTAGTGATAAAACAGGGATTACATTTTAAACCCGCAGATTCTGCTCAGAATGATCTTACATTTAAACTGTAAATAATGTCATAAAAGTTTGTATACAAATAATGTAATATCACTTCTGCCACAATCAGAAATTCTGTTTTCATTAGAAGATAAAGAGATACTTCTGTTTCTATGTCTTGGTTTACATGTAATCTAAGGAAATACCATCTTTAAGGCAGGACCTGTGTAGGTATGGCATGAAGAACAACAGCATGAAATGAGCCCATCTTGGAGACTTAACAGAACCAGCTAAAGAGAGAAAGGAATCCTGCACCCCTGTTGATCACAGATATTCAAAGCAAACATTAATGCTAAGGGAAAATCTTTCCTTACTGACTTGGATGTCATTTTTATATGAAATTCAAATATCTATAATTATTATTAGAACATTTGTTTACATATTTTCTGTGTCTGTTTCTTCACTATATCAGAAGAGCTCAGAGTTTACAACAGAGAACACAAAGCCCCAAATCCTTCTCTCTGAACTCTGAACCAAAAAAGTTTGCCAACCCATGATCTAGAGCTCCCAAAGGGCCATAATAATACTTGGTTGTCATTTTAATGTCCACTTCATGAAGGAAGCTTTAAGGGTTGTAGCATTCCAAAAAAAAAGAGAATCAAATTTTCTTATTAAATCATACATACTGGAGTTCCCAAATCTTCTTGAGTTCTTAATTGGAAGCCAATATATTTCGGCAATAATTTAAGGCCAGTATAATTTCTTATGAAATTTCACATAACAAGAAACGGGTTGAGAACATCCCATCTCCTCCTTTGAATCCTTTCTTTACAATGAATAAATTACTTGTCTTAGATTTGGCTACCCTCCTGCTGCTTCGCTGGGCCTCAAGGTTATGTGGACATGGTGATCTAGATTCACAAAATCTAGACAGGTGGAATCTTTTCTTTCTTGTGTATCCATTATCAAAATGTTCTACTCTATACTGCCACATAATGTTCCATATCCTTCTGCAAAACACGAAGTACCGAGCAAGGCCAATTCTTTATGGAAACTTTTACGTCCTTAAAGATAATTCCAAAGATTGAGAGAAAGTAGTGATGCAGGCATATAGGAACAATTTCATAGAGTTGTTTTTCCTCCTCACTTTTGCAGGAACTGCTACATTTGATTCATTTGAATCAATGGATGGAAATGTCCCTGCATCTTTTAGTCCTTTGTTTCTCACACTATGGAATAGATTTGTGACTTACTGATTTTCAGTTTTGTAGGAGAAACTGTGTTTTTCTATCACATATCTAGTGGCACAACTGTGACAGCAAAAGAGCATTTCTCCAAGGGTAGCTACCTCAAAAATTACAGGGAAGACTCAAGGAAGAACAGCTGTCTTTTCACACTTTGAGGCAGAGCCAAAGCAATGCTCTATGCGACAAACACACACACACACACAATTTTATGCAATTTATTAGAGCTCCATATTAGTTTGGGAATGTGTATTATTTTTGTGATGTGTCTTTAACTACTCTTCACATGTATGTGTCCATTCTTCCCGATTTATAAAATGATTCCTGGAAAGAAAGATTTTATCTTCAATTTTCTTTATATTTATTGATTTTCTCTTTCCCTATTAGAGCATTATACTAGTTAAATAATTTAAAGTATTTTTATTTTATTTCTTTAGATTAATAAAGAGCCAAGATCTATCTCTTGTCAAATATAATCATCCTCACTTTTATATACAATTACCAATTGTTGCTATAACAAAGTATTATTTGAGATTCAACCTTTGTTACAAAAATATATGTTTACATGTGCGTGCCACGTGACATTATCAGGCTATCATTCCTACTAAATGTTTATCCAAAATGGCATTTAGACTGTATGTTAACTTATAGTTTTAATTAGTTAACATTGGGACTATACTTTGCTGGAACATTCTCATGTACTTTTGGGTTTGTTTGTTTGTTTTCACCTTTCAGGTGTACAAGAATTCCCAGAAAATATAAAGTGCTGTAAGTGTTTAACAATTATTGAAGCCAGTGTCAATCCCATTTCTAAGTGAGTATAAATTATTTAATTTCATTTACATTTATGTTCCTCTTGGATGATAATATACTAAAATAATGAAATTTTTAATAATAACTGAATAATTGAATCTTAAATGTAGCTTTGATATAGCCTTTAATAAAACGATGGGAAACACATAACCAAATCAGAATAGTTCTACAAAAGATGATTTAAAACATTGCTGAGTAGGAACGATGCCAACTGGCACAGGATATCATTGTTTTGAAGCAAACTGTGTCATCATTTTTCCGGAGCTCTCAGACTACATTCCATGGATGATCATCAAAACTAATAAACACTTATTAGTTCTTTTCATAGTAGGAAATTAGTATCAAGGATCTTATGGAAATTCAAGAGAGTTCAAGACTTTAAGATATTGATACATAGATTAAGAAATCTGTTTTTATAGATCAAAAAATTAAATATGGCTATCAATTGGAAGTATTTGTATATGAGGGATTATAGAAATGGCAGAGATCATCCTATGAAGATAGTAGAATAGAAGGTACAAATGATAAGGATGTTAGGATCAGAGGAGAAGGGTTTTGTGACTTGAGATCTACTAAGGAATTCTATGGAAAAATAAGATTTTGAGATGACCATGACTTGAGGGTGTGATGTAGTGACAGAGGTCTATGGGATCCAGTAAAGAAATTGTGACGGGAATGGCTTGGATGAGTCATGAGACTGAATGGAAAAGCACGAAATGGAAATAGAATCTAGAAGGCTACTCGCAGTTGTAGTACTATTTGGGATAGATTAAAACAAATCTGTGGTATTGGGATGCAGGTAATAAACTTTCTGAGAAAGACGGTGTTAATTATACCAAACTGACATTGGGATTTGAGCAAAATCTCTCAGCTCTTTGTCTTCATTAAGCTGGGGAGACTGGGAAAAAGCTCACTGGGAAGGCATTTAATGAATGGAGTATTGTCTATAAGAAGACAAAGAAGTTAATCAAAGAGAAGCTGAAGAGAAATTTCATACCAGCGCAGTTCAGGAGAGGGACCTGTCATTTCCTATGGATCATGGCATAAGGCAGCACATGAGACCAGGGATGAGGCAGAAGTTTAGAAGGAGGTCTTTATGCAAGTGGTTTATGAAATAATTTGAGTCCCTTTGTAGAAAGTGTGGAACTTCAAACAATAAAATATGTTTGAACATTACAATGTTTCTACCTCAAAAATAGAATATGGAGAGAGAAAACCCAAACAAAACCCCAAATTCTTTGAACAAATATGATTTTTCCAACATGTCCACAAAAACAGATGCTACTACAAACACCTTAACCTGAGTCACATGATCCAGAGATGGCAGATTGTTTTGTTTTGATTTTTTTTCCCTAATTCTTTAGATCTGATAGTTTCTATAATTTAGGAACCCTGGTAGTTCTTTAGTAGTAGAAGCCAGGTGATAAATTATGTCTTTTTTAAAAAAATACCCTTTTTTTAAAGATGTTGATGGACCTTTATTTTATTTATTTATTTATATGTGGTGCTGAGAATTGAACCCAGTGACTTGCACATGCTAGGCAAGTGCTCTGCCACTGCGCCACAGCCCAAGACCCTAAATTATATCTTTACAAAGTTTAAAGTCAGTAGTTTTATGGAATGTTTCTCAATTACATTCACATATTCAACTTTTAAAAAATGAAAGATACAACCTGTTTCATTTTTAAAAAGAAGTTTAACACTGTAAACATTAAGAAGTTTGGGAATTCATAAAATATGACTCAAGAGAAAAGTAAACTTAAGTAGTATATTAATTCTCAAAGTCAGGTTTTTAAAGCTATAAGATGCATAAGTAGGTTCATCCACTTTTGGTATATGAGTCAATGAGTTTTAATAAATGTACATAGTCATGTATCTGTCACCAGAACTAGATACAGATGATTTTCAACATCCCAAAAAGTTCCCTAAACCCAACCGTACCCTGTAATATGATTAATAGTCCCATGGTTTTACCCTTTCCAAAATGTCATATAAATGCTGAATGTCATATAAATGATATATATCAGATACTTTTGTTTCTGATTTCTTTTATTTAATATATGATTGTGAGATTTAGCCATAGTGTTTCAATAATCAATTCTTGATTCCTCTTTATTGGTAGGTAGTATTTCATTGTATAGATAGAACATGATTTGTGTATCTATCTGTTGACAGCCATCTAGGTTGTTTCCACTTTTGGACTACTATGAATACTGCTTATATAAATGAAGTACAGGTGTATGTCTGAGTGTGTTTTCTTTTGTATTACATAAATATCTGGGTAATATAGTACCTGTATGTTTAACCTTATGAGAAACTTCAAAATTGCTTCCAAAAGAGCTATTAAATTGAGCATTCCCAACAGCAATGTATTAGAGTTTCAGTTGTTTGTCTGTGTCCCTATTTGGTGGTATAAGTTTTTATTTTTTTTATTTTAGCCAAACTAGTAGATGTGTTATCTCATTATGTTTTTAATTTACATTTTAAGGCATAATTAGTACCTTGCCTTGTACTTATTTTAAAAATATATTGCTTCTTTTTTAATGATTCCAATTTTTTGTTGACACATTTTTATTATTGAATCAAAGAATTGATAGCATATTTTAGATACAAGTCCTTTAGCCGATAAGATATCTGTTAGCGAATATTTGCTCCAATTCTATGACTTATCTCTTTGTGTTCTGAATAGTGTCCTTTAAAGAGAAGTTTTGATTTTGATGAAATCCTATTTGATAATATTTTATGGTCTGTTCTCTGTTTTCCTAAGAGCTGTTTGCTAAATTCATAGTTATAACAATTTTGCCTACACTTTCTTCTGGAACATTTTATAGCTTAGGTTTTACATTTTACATTAAAGTCTATGTTCACTTAACGTTGACTTTTGTAGATGTGTCAGGTTTAAGGGCTGTGGTTCACTTCTTTGCATATAGACACCTAGTTGTTCCAATACCATTTGTTGGAAACATTATCTTTTCACTATAGAATTATCCTAAGTATCTTTATTGAAAATCAATTAATACATGTTTTGATCCATAGCTGGATTTTCTACTATGTTATATTAATCTATATACTTGTTTTTACCCTACTTCCATGCTGTCTTAGCTGTATAGTAAATCCCAAAATCAGGGAATAAGAATACTTCTTTCACCTTTGTTCTTCTTCATCAAAATTGTATGGACTATTTTATGACCATCATTTTATATAAATTTTATAATGAGCTTGCCAATTTCTTCAGAGATATAAAATCCTGCTGGCATTTTTATAGTCATTGCCTTGAACCTATAGCTCAATTTGACTCACATTGGTGTCTTTAAATATTTAGCATTATCTCTGAGCATAGTATAACTACATACTTTGGGGGGGGGGAGGTAATTCTTTTATCAAGGCTTTATGGGTTTCAATATATAAATATTGCACCTTTTATTTATTTTCCTGAACATTTCATGTCATTTGTGCTATTGTAGATTATTTTATTTAGAATTCCAATTGTTTATTACTATTATGTATAAATAATTGATTTATATATATCCACCTCATATCCTTCAACTTTAGTTCTAGTGGATTGTTTCTGCAGATTTGAGTGAAATTTTCTATGTAAGCAATAATGTCATCTGTGAATAAAATAGTTTTATTTTATTATTTTTCATCTGTATGCCATTTATTTTTCTTGCCTTATTATCTTGGCTAGGTCCTCCTTTACACATTGAATACAAGAAGTGAGAACAGAAATCACTGACTTGCTTTCAGTCTTAGTGAGGTAGACTTTCGCTATTATGTGTTATTTATTACCTTTTGGCATTTACCAGTCTGTGACCACTACTTGGTTTTAAAGCCACTCCACATTATTAGGAATTAGTTACAGCAGAACCCCATTCCAAGTAGCAAAATTGGTGTTCATTTCCTAATGCTATGTAAGAAATCCCCACAAATTTAGCAGCTTAAAACAATACATACTCATTATCTCTCAATTTCAGTGGTTCAGAGTGGTTCAGGAATCTAGGCATGGGTTCCCTGCTTCATGGTTTCACCAGACTGTAATCAAGGTATGAGTTGAGCTGTATTCTCAACAAGAGACTTACTGGAGAACAATACAAGTCAGAGTCCAACTTACTTTGTTGACAAGTTCATTTCCTCATTGTTATAAAGCTGTACATCCTAGCTTTACCCTAGCTGTCAGCTAGAGGCTACTCTTGGGAACTGAAGGCTGTATATAGTTCCCTGCCACATAATCCTTTCCACAGGCAGCTCACAGCAGGAAGTTTGCTTCTTTAAGGACAACAACTGAGTAAGAGTGAGTGTTCTGGTAAGATGGAGTCTTCTAATATAACATAGTTATACTAGTGTACAATTTGCCACATTCTGTTGATTAGTAGCAAATCATAGGTCCTACCAACATTCAAATGGGGATGCTTCAAAGGCATGAACATCAGAAGGTGAGGATCAAGGGGGCCACCAGAGAAAGTATTCATCACACCTTTTATATCTGTTTTGCTGACAGTTTTTTTTTTAATCATCAATGGTGGTTGAATATTTTCAGTCACCTTTTTGACATCTATTGACATAATTATATGGTTTTTCTCCACTTGTCTGATCATGTGATGACTGGCATTGATTTTTTTTTTTTTACATCAACCCGACTTTGTATTGCAGGGATACACTCCACTTGGTCAAGAAGTATTATTCATTTTTCTGTATCAATTGCTGTAATATTTGTTGATGGTTTTTCCGTCTATATTCATGAGGCATATTCTTCTGAAGTTCTTTTTCTTGTAATTTCTTTGCCTGGTTTTGCCTATCAGGGTAAAACTTCATAAAATGAATTGGAAAATGTTCTGTTCTATTTTCCATAAGAAATTGTATAGAATTTGGTATTTTTTCTTATTAAATATTGGCAGATTTTGTCAGTGCAGCCATTCAGGCCTGCAGTTTTCATTATAAGAATGTTTTTTATTGCAAATTGAATTTTCATAATAACTGTATGGTACTTCAAACTACCTGTTTCTTTTTAAGTGACCTTTACTACTTTGGGTTTTGAGAGAGAATGCGTACTTCATGTAAGTTTTAAAAAATTATTGTCATATTATTTTTCTCCCTGAAGAAGAATTTATTTTATTTTATTTTATTTTTTATTTATATATGATAGTGGAATGCATTACAATTCTTATTACACATATAGAGCACAATTTTTCATATCTCTGATTATATACAAAGTATATTCACACCAATTTGTCTCTTCATACCTGTACTTTGGATAATAATGATCATCATGTTCCATTATCATTTCTAACCCCATGCCCCCTCCCTTCCCCTCCAACCTCTCTGCCCTATCTAGAGTTCTTCCTTGTCATTATTTTTCATAAAATTTTTTGATTGGGCCTTTGATATCTGTAATTATCTAGTGATTCCCTTTCATTCCTGATAGTATGTCTTCTTTCAAGTTTTGTTTGATCACACTAAAACTAGAGATTTATCAATTGTACTCATCTATTTTAAAAAGTATATTTGGTTCCATTGATTTTTATGTATTGTTTTTCTGTTATTTCCTTTGCCCTAAAATATTTATGAAGTAGTAAGTCATGAAAATTCTGGAATATAAAAACTATAGGTCTGAGTGTAACTATTTCAGTTTTAATTTTAGATGTAAACCTCTTAAGTCACTGGAGAATATCGTCACAATTAAAATTTAAAGAAACTATTAAATAAGAAAAGCAAAGGCTATTATTTAATGAGAACCTACTGGATCTCATGTTATTATACACAATAATTTCTTTTAATTTTTTCAATAGCTACATTATATAGATAAATATTATTATTAACTTTTTACTGAAAGGAATGCATGAAGCTAGTATTTAAATTCCTAGTTTCTCCTCAATATATTCTATCATATCTGAACATTTTTATTTGGTATAAATTTAAAGGTGTACTTAGAAATTTTGAAATATTCATGATGTTCAACAAGGAGGAAATTATTATAAATTTTGATACATCTGCTGAGTGAATATGAAGGTTACATGTAAGAGAACATTTTTTCTGCCCACATCAACCCCCTTCACTCTTCTTGAGCAACTATAATACTAACTTCTTCTTAACTTTCAACAGCATCCTAGTTTGAGTTATGAATTATGTAGTCACTGTTTATGCAGTGAAATTAAAAGATGAATTATAAATTAAAATAATGATACAAGTTTGCAGGAATGTTAAAACACTTATTAAGGAATTTGAAATACATGAAATGGTAATCATGGTCATGAGAAGGTGGTGGATATGAGTAATATTTGGTTTTCTTAATGTTCTATTCATTTTATAATTTTAAGCCTGGAATGAAAATATTTAGAGTAAAATGACTTTCTAGTTAGAGTAGAAACTTTTACATTGGTTTCTTAATCCCAATATATTAAAAAAATTAATTTCATGTGGCTTAACTGTTGTATTAGAGGTCAGACACCTGAAATGTTTTCATTTAACTTCTAAAGAAAATGCAATAGGAAGATATAAATGTTGAAACAAGGGTGTCTGCAGCCAATATTAATGTGCTTATTTCAGTAATGAAAATAAGCACTTATAAACGTTTTTAAAATAGCTGGGTCAGGTGATGCTCATGTAATCCTAGCTACTCTACTCTGGAAGCTGAGACAGGAGGATGGCAAGTTGGAGGCCAGGCTGGACAACTTAACGAGAGCCTGACTCAAAATTGAAACAACTGGGCATGTAGCTCACAGGTAGAGCACTTGCCTAACATGAAAAAGGCTCTGGATTCCATTTCCAGTACCACTAAAAAGGAAAACAAAAATGAGGGGGGGTTAAAAGAGTATTCTAGTTAATATGAAAAGATCAGAATTAAAAACAATGCTAAGGAAAAGTAGTATAGTGCTCTTATTTCCTGATTCTTACTGTGAGACAGGTAACCATTTAATTATTGGAGCAAATCTGAAGAATGGATATTATCATTTTACAAATAAAGAAACTGAGCTTTACAAAGTTAAGTAACATGCAAAAGTCACATATATAATAATTGAAAGAACTATAATTCAAACCAGGTCTTGGAGCATTAGTGCCCATTTGCTTAACTGCTAAACTGTATGGGTATCTATTTCTCCTTTCTTTTTTGTAGACTGAATATATGATTTTAAATTTAGGGAATTAATAACAAGAAAGTATTTACTTAGTAGAGAAAATTATCAATTTATGAAATACATTCTTTGGAATTTTTATCAAATCAGTCAAATGTTGAAAATCATCAAGTCATTTTGGGGTAGTAAAGTCATTTCATTATTGAGAGCTCCTTACTTAGTATAAAATATTGTATTTCCTTTATAGTCTGGAAGAGAATAAAGGGAATAAAGGGAACCATGACTGCCATCTTTATCAAGTGTACCTAGCTTGCTAGGAAGTACCTTCTTCCTCATAATTCCCCAGACATTCCTCTGAAAAAGATGATACTGTTTAGTGGGGCCCCTGTCCCAATTAAACACTACAGAATTATAACAAAAAGTTAATAAAGAAAGTTGAATATCTGCTTACGCAAACTTATTAACTCTATTTATCAATAATATCTAATCTATTTTATTGCCAATTATTTTCCAAATACAACATTAGATGTTTAGAACATTCTTTATCTTTAAATAATTTATAATTTATCCTTCCTAGAAATGGAAAATTCCCAATACTAGCATAAAGCATCATTGGTATAAGCCCTGTACTACATCTGTAAACAGAATTCTCCTATAGGTAAAAAGCATTAATTTTGAATCTCAGCACAGAGTAACCATCAAAATTAATTAAATTGAAAAATACAGATGCTACTAAATAAGACAATATGTGTATACATATATCCTTAAGTTTACATTTTTAAAGAAGGAAAGTTCAATATAGAATATAAGCACATGTGTATTATAACCAGGCTGAAAAAAAAAATTTTACTTTGTATTCTGGTGTTTCATGTAATTTATTTTTGGCAGTCTAATTTTGCAGTTTGAACCTGAAAAACTTTTGGTCAATTTTTAAGCTCTAAAAGAAATGTCTTGCATAAAAAGCCAGATTTTTTTCTGAGGCATTAAACATTGTCAGAGTAACAGCATTAAAGAAATAGATTTTGATCAAATAAATTATATAATACCATTTTGTGCATATATAGAAAGAATAGTGGACTGAGAAAAGCCAGGTGGTTCTGTCTCTATAACTATAAAATTAGTATTTTTAAATCTTTTTTACTAATTAGTAGTGACATTTTTAAAGTCAATTTTCAGATTAATGTTTTTCACTATTTTTACATATATTTCATTGTACTGTTTTTGAAAAGTCATAAGTAAGTCCTTTCTGTGAATGACCCTAGGAAATAAGATAATAGGATAGTAAATGTCAATTAAAATCTGTGTTAGCTGTCTCAGCAACTCAGGAGGCTGAGGCAGGAGGATTAAGACTAGCCTCAGCTAGTTGGCAGAGCTCTAAGCAATTTAATGAGACCCTGTCTCAAAAAAATAAAAAGGGCTGGGGATGTGGTTTAGTGGTTAAGCACCCATGGGTTCAATCCCCAGTACCAAAAAAAAAAAAAAAAAATCTGTGCCATTATCATAAAAACTATCATACTATCAGAGCTCTGATATTATTGCAACAAAGGAAAACACAGAGAAAAATAATTATTTACCACAGATTTTTTTTCGTGCCATAGAATCAAATTCAAAACTTTGAGTTGAGAATTCAAGTTCCTCTAAATCCTATCCCCATCCATGATCTCAAATCTTAATCCCCACCCCCAATACTCTCATGAACAAAGTATTCAATTTAGAACTCATCTTTCTGTCACCCATCTCAAATATCTTCTTACCTCTACATTATAACACACACACCCCCACTTTTCCTCTGCCTCCTGTTTCTTTCTCTTATGCTTTCATGAATCCTTTCTCTCTCGAAGAGCAAATTTATGGAAAAATTCTCTATGAAGCCATATTCAAATAAGACAACTCCAATATACAAAACAGAATAAGATGTTTGCAGCAAAAATAACCAATATAACATTGGTGTCATGAAAATGTATTAGTAATTGTTAAAAGAGAGGATAAGAATATTAGTTATGTTTAATGTGTATTCCCTGAAGCAGATGTATAGAAATGAATGCAGGCTGTATAAACAGGAGGCAGTATATTCAGGAGGTGATCTTTGGAATTGCCTGTTGAGGGTGTCATTAGTCTGTTTACTAGTATAGGTCTCTGGGCTTTGATCTCTTGGAACAGTGCAAATCTCCCATGGAGTTGTCAAACACAGTGAGTGGGGGAGCCCAGTTATTATTGCTGTAATCAGTAGCTGCTATCTGCTTCTGAGGGGTTTTGATTCTCTGGGATTGTGAATGAGCAGAGCAGATTCCAACAGCTGAAGACCAGCAGGGGACAAGGGGCTAGTAGTCAGTGTGTGCTACAGTGAAAACCCTGGGAGAGTGGGTGGGGCACCAGTAGAAAAAAATGGACAAAACAAATAAACATGTTTTTCACAGAAAACATAAATTGCTAGTAAAATTATGAAACAAGATGTTGTGAATTAATCGGGGAAATAGTTATTATTATTGTTTTACATCTACAAAATTGATAAAGACAAGGGTTAAGAAGGACATGGGGAGGAGAAGTTCTTGTTCAATAATGGTTGTGTTATAAATAGATGAAACTGCTTTGAATAAAATCTGGCTATACATAATGAGTTTAAATATTTTCTATGACCCAGTGATGTCACTCTTAAGGATGTAACTTGGGTGAACCTCTTCTAAAGGTACACTAGAATATATGTTCAACAGTATTCACAGAAGTTAGTGTTTGTAATCACAAAGCAAAATTTAGAAACAAGTGTAATGTTCATTAGAAGGAGAGAATAGTAAATAAATTGTGGCATATAAATATAATGGCATAGTATGCTATGATGGCCATTTACATTAAAATGGATGAATTTGAAAAAAATCTAATGCTGATTTTAAATGTCTCTAGAAATGTACACAGTATGACTTGATTTATGTAATGTGAAGGAAAAAAACATGCAAAACCACACAATGTTTCTTTTTTACATAATAAAATAGTTGTATAGTAAAGTTCTTAAAAAGCAAAATAATCAACGTCATTTGGGAATTTGTGGAGCAAATCAGAAGATGTAATCAAGGAGTAGTACTCAGAGGGTATCCCCCCACATACATTTCTTTTATTGGTGCATTATAGTTGCACATACAGATGTGATTTGTTGTTACATATTAATACATACACAAAATATAGCAATATAATTTGGACCATATTACCCCTAGAGCTGTCCCCCTCCCTCTGCACCTCTCACCCTGGATTTCTTTTCTCTACTGATCTCTCTTTGATTTTCATTAGATTCACCTTTCTATTCCTTTTCCTCTCTAGCTTTCATATGTGAGAGAAAACATACAACTCTTGACCTTCTGAAATTGACATATTTCATTTAACTTGATGATCTCTAGTTTCATTAATTTTCTTGCAAATTACATAATGTTTTTTTAATGGCTGAATGAAATTCCATTCTGTATATATACCACATTTTTGTTAACCATTTATCCACTGATGGACATCATGGCTAGTTCCATAGTTGGGCTGTTGTGAAATATGCTGCTATAAACAATGGGTGTGTATATATCACTGATATCTTTAATTCTTTAATTCTTCAGAATAAATGCCAGGGAGTGGTATAGCTGGGTCCTATGTTGCTGCCATGCTTAGCCTTTTGAGGAGCTTCTATATTGATTTCCATAGTGGTTGTACTAATTTACAGTCCCATCTACAGTGTAAAAGTATTCTTTTTCTCCACATCCTCTCCAGCATTTATGGTTATTTGTATTCGTGATGACTGACATTCTGACTTGAGTGAGAAGAAATCTCAGGGTAGTTTTGATTTGCATTTCCCTAATTGCTAATAATGTTGAACATTTTTTTTCATATATTTGTTGGCCATTTTTAGTTCTTCTTTAAGAAGTGCCTGTTTAATTCATTTGTCCACTCATTAATTTGGTTATTTGATTTCGGGGTGTTAAGTTTTTTGAGTTTTTTTTTTTTTGTATTGGGATATTAATCCTCTGTCAGAAGAGTAGCTAGCAAAGATTTTCTCCCATTCTGTAGGTTCTCTCTTCACATTCCTAATTGTCGCCTTTTCTTGCAGAAGCTTTTTAATTTGATGCCATCCCATTTACTCACTCTTTGTATTATTTCCTGAGCTTTAAGGGTTTATTGAGGAAGTCATTGCCTGCTCCTTTTGTGCTGTATTGTTGAAACCCAGAGTATCTCTATTTTTCATTCTAGTATATACATGCATATGTTCTGTTATGTATAGAAAATGTTTCATAACAAAGATTGAGCAGAAGAAAAGAAATCATGAAATGAAACTCAGATACAATGTCCCAGGAGTAGGAGAATCAGGAAAACTGTTGTGCTAGGAAGCAAATAAGGCAAGAGCAGTCAACGATGGCAACTGTTGCTAGGCTGTGTGGGGTACAGAACAAAATGAAGCTAATGGAATTGGGACTTAAGGGGTCATTGGAGCCTTTGATGAGGACAGGTTTAGTAATAGAGTTGGGGTACATGCCAAGAAACAATGGTTTGAGAGTAGTGAAGAGCAATGAACACAAGCAGCTCTTTAAACAATTGGCAGAAAATCTAAAGAAGGAGATAGGTAATAATATGAGCAGAAGGCAAATTTGAATGCTATTTAGAAGTATTTTATGAAAGAACATAATCTGGACTAAACTGCAGATATGTATTAAAATTGCTTAAATAGAAATTTACTTACAGGAAACAATTCAATATTGTTCCAAAAAAACAAATTCTGGAGAATCTTTAATCTTTTCTAGTGAAGAAGATATAATGTTTTAAATAATTACCTCATTTTGTTTCTAAAATTTCCCCCAAAAAAATATTTTATTAATTTCGAATGCCTCTTACACCCTCTGTGGTTCTTGTTTAATTGCCTTTCAATGTTCTTTCTCATTTTTAACAAACACAAATTAGATTAAACTGAATCATAATATGTAAGCACGTTGGGCCTACATTAAAGAAATTGTTAGTAAAGTTGTCAGCATATTCCTTCTTTTTTCAAACAGGGTAACTTTCTTCATCTTGGTAACAAATTATAGACAAATTTTGATGATTAAACGAAATCATCAAATATATTCCATATTCTTGCCTGACTATATACATGAATGTTCTATTGAGAAAGTAATGCTAATCTTAAAATTGAAAAGAAAACATGACATACAATTTGAGAGTTCCATAAAAAAAATATATGTCTTGACTGGCGTGCATGAAGTTAGGCCAGCTGTAGGAAATGCTGTCACTAACTTTAGCAGTGACATAAATCTCAGTATAGGAGAGCAGCATGAAAGTGGGTGAATGCCATTTATTTTAATAACAGACAAAATTTTCAAGCTGTAACAACATGCTCAATAAATTCTTCCATTACTGTGATACCAAAGGAGAGTTGGAAATGTATTACATATCTATTTTTTCTTTTCAGAGATATATATTTTTGTTCTGTTTCTATAGCAACACTGATGCAGTGACTAAAACTTTAACTCCCTTTTAGACTCCCTGATGGCTTCACTCAGCTTCTAAACCTGACCCAGCTCTACCTGAATGACGCCTTTCTTGAGTTTCTTCCAGCCAATTTTGGAAGGTAAGATTAAGAAATATGAATTATGCAATTTTATTTCGTATTCAGTAAGTGCTTTATGAGCTTCAGCAAATGAGATTTCAAAAGTGACAGTTGTGATTAAAGATAGAGCTCATTATTATACAATAAATAAGACTTAATTAATGAAACTTTCTGAAAAAATAAAATTAAGTCTTCACATAGCATTAATAATCAAATAAATTCTAGATAAATTAGGGAGTTAAAAATAAAGTCAAAAATTATCTAGAAAAACAATGCAGATGAATATTTATCACTCTTGGGTTATGAAATACCTTTATAGGTACAGAAGTAAAGGAAAATATCATAAGTGGGATAGATAGATTTGACCAATTACTTTTCAAATAAAATAAACCAGAAAGCCAAAATTTAAGGAAAATAATGACGTAGGAAAATATTTTCATTATATATTTTTAAAATTATTTATTCTTTAATATATAAATAATTCTTACAAATGAATATGAAGAGAAAGTTCTTGAGGGAAAATGGATAATTGCCAGGCACAAGCCATTTATAATAAACATACAAATGACAATTGAACATATGAAAAATGCTTATTTTCACAATTAATAAACATAATACAAATTAAAATGAACATAAAGGGTCTTTGTGTTCTAGTATACTGCAAAAACTTTCTTGAGTATGAGATAACCTCATGCTGATCTCATGAAACTGGGAGACTGTTATACTTCATGTGGGGCAGCAGGATTTAAAAGCTTTGAAAATATTTACAACAATTGCCTTCGTAGTTCATTTCTAGAAGTCTCTTATACCACCATCAGATACCACACTAGGATTTACGGACAAGTATATTTATCATTATTGACAAAATTAAAACAGGGGATCGCACATCTGTCTGAGATTGGCTAGATATATTATGGTTTATCCCAATGATAATACTATGTAGCAATTAGTAATCTCACTTAAGGAAAACATTTTTCAAAAGTCCCTACAATAAATCTAGGAGTGTGTTATAACAAAAATATATAAACTAATTTTCTACTGTGAATATGCATGAAATAAGGGGCTGGTTACTCTGAAGTGAAATTTTGGGTAACTTCAATTTTCATTTACATATTTAAAAAAATATTTTCCAGGTGCTCTGCAATGAATTTTTATGTAAAAGATATATCTTAAGAGTCAAAACATTTTAATTTCACTGTCAACTGAATTTTTCCAAATAATTACCTTTGAAATTGTTCAAACAATAGGTCAAGCATAATTGAATACCTATATGTTGACAGAAGCAGGTTGTTGACCTTAATATATCAGTGTATTGATGAAGTCATTCAACCTGCAGGAGCCTCCATTCACATACAGAGAGCACAGGAGTGATTCCCAGACTCCTTCACTTTTATGAATCACAATATTACAACAGCTGCAAGCACCATCTACTTCGGCAGGGTTTAAAACTCACAGATTTTTAAAAAAGCGTTTGCCTGGCTTCTAAGTGTGAATTGGAACATCACCATCTATCCATATAAACTAGAATTGCCCTTCTGGTACTGATCACAACACTACAATATGCTTTTGAATTACCAAATCATAAAATATTTAATTATCACCCTAAGACAATTTTTCTCTTGAATATTTGTCAGTTCTCTTTTGTCCTAAAGTGAGGACAAGATATAGGCAAACAGAAAATACAATACTAATACCCAAACTAGAATTAGGATTTAAGTTTTGGGTAAATTATGTGTCAGAATATACTATTTCATTATTATAATCTAAAGTTTTTAAAAATCATCCGAGTATGGGGCTGGAGTTGTGGCTCAGTGATAGAGCACTTGTCAAGCATGTGTAAGGCACTGGGTTCAAGCCTCAGCACCATAAATAAATAAATGAATAAAATAAAAGTCCATCAACATTTAAAAAAATTAAAAATAAATAAAATTATCTGAGTAGTTTAACAAAAGGAAGCTTAAGTTCCCTTTTAAAACCTAACATTCTGCACTCCTAAAAGCCAAAATCAGTCCCATAATATCATCATACTAATGTAATTGTCTAAAAGATTTGAAGTACGTAAATGTATAAGAAACATTTTTACTGGTGATATACCCATTATCTGACAATCAGAATTACTGTATTCCATTTTGAGATTGATTTGTGAAATTAAAATTAAATTAGAAACTTCATAGGAGGCAAGACAAACAGGGAAAGGAAAAGAGACCTAGAGCACTACCTAAAAGCATAATAAATACAGGTTGATATCTGTGAAATAGTTCAAATAGTGAAATATTCCTAGAGTAGAAAGAATTAAGAGAATTCAATTAATACCTGTTTCAAAGTAACCCCATTGAGTACCCTTTAAGCTCAATATGGACATGAATAGTAATAGTGTGTTCCAGACTGCAGACCTTAACAAGCAAGATGCATTCCTAATCACAACCATCACCCCAGCAACAGGAGCTATGAACACCACTCAGCCTCTTCACTTGATTTCTCCAACCCCAGCATTGTCTTAGGAGTTGACAACACAGATTTTGAAATGAATGCCCCTCTGGAAATGTTAAAACATGTACCGTAGCATCAGTAAAATATGGTATGCTATAGCATTTTATCATCTTTCCATTGTTTAATTAATGAAATAAGCAATTATTAATATTTTTAAAACCTCTACTAGGAATTTTGCTTCACACGTATTATATCATTTAATGTTTTAACCCCATGAATTTGGGGGTGGGGATGTGGCTCACGCGATAGCGCGCTCGCCTGGCATGCGTGCAGCCCGGGTTCGATCCTCAGCACCACATACAGACAAAGATGTTGCGTCCGCCAAAAACTAAAATAAATAAATAAATATTAAAAAACTCTCTCTCTCTCTCTCTCTCTCTCTCTCTCTCTCTCTCTCTCTCTCTCTCTCTCTCTCTCTCTTTAAAATAAATAAATAAGTAAACCCCATGAATTTGATACTATTATCACACACTTGTAGATGAAGAAACTGAACTCAGAAAATTTTAAAAATTAATTAATTTGCAATGTCACAGAGGCGGAATATGAAACACTGTAACTTTGCTCAGATCTGTTTTACTGCAAAATCCAAGTTGTTGGTTTGTTTGTTTTGTTTTTGCTTATTATTTCTGATGTATGTCATTTTCTTTTCAAGTCCATTTATGGTCTCTTGAGGAAATGAATTGCTATATTCCAGTGTCAGCACCTAGTATTTAGTATGTATTCAAATCTCTCTTCAATGCATGAGATTAAATATAACACTCAGTATGTTTTTATAAAACATTAGAAATTTAGAACACTGGGATACAAAGATATCTTTGAAATATCTTTACTTTTAGAAAAGTGATTTGTCATTGACCAATGTTGATGTGATCTTATTCATCATCAATTTACATATCTCTTCAAAATCTGGAACCATAGTAAAAAATATTTCAACATAGCTATTTGCATAATAATAATAATAATTGATGTTCAATTATAGTAACTTTTTATTCTGAAAGAGTAAAAACGTATTTTTTTCTATAGGCTTGTCAAATTGCGAATCTTGGAGCTAAGAGAAAATCACTTGAAAACTCTACCAAAGTAAGTTATTGTGTATTTTCTAAATTTTGAATTGTGATTTTGGGCTACGAGGGAAAATAGCTACTTGTTTTTATTTAGATTGTTTTACCATTATTCTACAAATTCTTCCTTGTCTGCTTTTTTCTTCCTTTCCTTGGTAAGAAGGAGAAAGTATGAATATTTTTATTCTTCCTGTACAGTACTACTGTATGAGATTTGTATTAAATAAGAATGTATAGTGTCTTATAAAATGGTATCATTACAAGTAAAGATGGGAAGAGTCCATTTAAGGTTCTCATGGCAAAACAAAACAAAACAAAACAAAACAAAAAAATACTAGCCAAAAAATTATTGCACTAAAACCTATGAAACTGTCATTTTTATATCTGAAAAATGACAGTTTCACAAGGTTTAATTTAAAAGAATGTTTACTTCTGCAAGTTAATTTATGAGTTGTGATATTTTTCAGTTTTTAAATCAAGACTATGCCAGAAATTTTTAGAAAAAAAGTTGAAAAATTCTTAAGAAATCTAAAGTGTTTTAGCAAAAATGAAAAAGTTATATATTCTTGAAATTTTTTCCTTTTTACTAGTGTATTTAAAATTTGTTTTATGTAACTATACAGGATATATTAAAGTGAGAACTAGTATCCAGTATCTAACACAGTGTTTAATTTAATAAAATGCATTGTTTCACCTTGCTTTCCTTTATTCATGTCTAACAATAGAATTTTATGTTGTATAGTCATAATTATTTTTGAAAACCAAAAATTATTTAAGATAAATAAATATGACATATGTTATGATTAAAATAGGTACTATATTGCTATTATTATCTTCTTTTAGAATTACAGAAAAATCTTAAGAATAGTGATTGATTTTCTTTTCAACGGGACTTAGCCACATTCCTCTGCTGAACCAAAACTTAATCTATTTTTTCCCCTAAGCAAACTATACTGAATTTCATTGTTTCTAAAAATCAATATTTCAATAATGCATCTTCAAGTTCAAAGCATGATATGATTTATGAAAATTTAGTTCTTGCAAAATAGTCACTTAATTATGATAACTTTTGAAAATGATATGGAATTCATTTAAATATATATGTAGAGGATGCATCTGTGCATTCCTCCATAAGAAGAAGGCACAGAGAGGAGGAAACTGCTCTGTATCTCAATTCCTGACACTTTTGAGTAATACAATTTTCTAAGGCAGAGCATCATGCCTGGGTCTAACTCAAGACACTTTGCCTGGGTTGGAAGATATGTTAGTTTTGCATTATTGTAACAAATGCCTGAGATAAACAACCTAAAAGGAGGAAGTGGAAACATGGCTAAGTGGAAGCTAAATAAGGAACATTTGTTTTTTTTCAACTAAATATATACATTTAGTTGAAGGATAAAATACTGAGTATGGAGGAGAGTCTACACTGCTCTCAAGAAAAGGCCTTGATTTCAAATATAAAATAAACCTGGCATAAGTTGTCAGATATTTTTAATAAATATTTTTTTAAATATCCTTCATTGGTCTTTGTGTAAGAATATCTCAGGGTCAAGGAATCTGGGAGAGGCTGGATGTAGGTAATACTGTCTCACAATCTTACAGTGATTCTGTCATCTAATTTGCTTCTAATCTCACTCAAGCATTGTTTGGCACATGTGTTTTTCAGTTATCATAGGGTAGAGGCTTTAGTTCTGGGCTTTGCCCATGGACTTTTCTATAGGGCTATTCTCAGTTTGGGATCTTGTTTCTCCCAGAGCAGATGACAACAGAAAGAGAATCCAAGACAGAGCCTTGGTCCTTTTACTGTCTGATCTCAGAAGTGACACACCATGACTTCTGCCATATGTTGTTTGTCCAGAGATTAGATCTGGCATAGTGTGCAGATTGCATGAATGTGAATTCCTGGAGGCGGGGTTGGTTGGGGCCATTGTAGAAGTTCCTACCATGTCTGGTGCTTATGTCTCTGGTCTGGAAATTCAATTTGGGCAGTACACCGGATATATCAGATACACAAAGAGGGCTCACAAGTCAAGTTCATGATGAATTTTCATCTTAGTACAGTATTTCCTCTTTACCAGAACGCTTCAGTTGTGCTGATGTTCCTCCTGAAACAAACAAACAAACAAAAAACGAATTTGTTCCCATTATAAAGCCTTTACAATGGTTGCTTCTCTATCTAGAGTTCTCTTCATGGTAGGTCTTCCTTAGGATTCATGTTTTTCTTTAGAGGTTGCCTCCTCAGAGGCCTTCTCCAATCATGTCATATAAAATTGTGTCCTCAGTCTTTAAACCATTTCACTATTCCTTTTGATTTTCTTCACAATATTTATTATTCTCTGAATTATGCTGACTCTTTGTTCATTTGGAGATTACCTCCTCAGAAAAATATCAGCTCCATTAAAAAGAGACTTATTTTCTGTGTTGTCACTGCTGAATCTGCAGTGCTGGGAACATTGTAGGCACTCAGTAAACTGAGCAAAATGCTGATGAATTGATTCACAATGAAAGTGCTCGTGTGACCTGGATAGTTTGTGTCACTTAATTATTTTACTCCTTGGAAAGTGTATGGGAAATGGAATATATCAAATGAATCTTTGGTGAATATAATGAAATCAAATAAGGACAAGTGATTGGAGGGTCACAATGGTCCATGCTGACATTTGAATTTTAAACAACCTCCTCCTCCCCCTCCTCCTCCTCCCCTTCCTCCTCCTTCTCTTCCTCCTCCTCCTCCTCCTCTCTTCCTCCTCTCCTCCTCTTCCTCCTCCTTCTTTCTCTCTCTCTCTCTCTTCCAATTTAGACAATATTCAATTCGTGATAAGGGAAGAAAATAACTTGAAATTAATAAAACAATATTTATAATGTTAAAGGAAATCCAAAAGCATTGTAACATATTTACTTGCTTATTTATTAGAATGAGACACATTAAGTCGAGACAAGAGTGAAAAACTAAGAATGATTTTTAAAAATAAAATCTAGGAACAATTTCCACAAAATTAGCAAAAAAGCATATAAATGGTTAGTAATGGTAATAGATTTATCTTTCAATAAAACCATTCCACATTTGTGAGAAGAATTTTTCTATTATCTTGAAATTAAAATAGGGCTATAACTATTTATTAAGGCTATAACTAACTTCGTTTCAACTCACACTAACATGTATTATGTAAATGCACAAGTTAGAGTTGTGAAAATATGAAGTAATATGAAGAAAGAGATACAAAGATTAGGTTAATATTAATGTTCATATTTTCCCACCTGTAATGTACCAAGGATTGAAGCATATTTCAGTCTGCTATTATAAAACACAAAGAGGAATGTTTAAAATATGCTCCAGCAAGGTTACTTGGCCCATATCAGTAAATGGAGTAAAGCCCGATGAACATATCTAGAATGGTAAAAAAAAATCCAATGACTTTGATGGATAAGAAACATTTGGGGTTATAGAAAAGACAATACAAAGTGGAGAGAGAAGTTAGAGGCAGTGGCAACCTCTTTGGGGTCAAGGACCATTATGAGAATCTAAAATAAAGCTATAGACTCTGAAAAAATGTTAATCTTGAAATTCCATTCTCTTTCCAATATTTTCATGGTCCATTGTTAACTTTCATATTTATATTTTCACATAGAAGTAAAATATTCGCCTTTTTTGTAAAAGGGATCATTTTAACATTCTGTTACTAATAAAGTCACTCAAGAAGAGAAGATTTTGTTGAGCAAATTTTCCTTTGGGTTGTTAATAGGATTATATTTTTATTGTCTAATGAAATCTTGAACTTTCCTTAGTAATAAATAATTTAAAGAAAATTTGAAGAAATTGTTTTTTGAGTTGTTAATAGGACTACATTTTATTATCAATGAAGTTCTGGAGTTTCCTTAGTAAAAAATCACTATGGAATAATTTAAGGGACATTTTCCCAAGTACAATCATAAATGATAATTGAAATGATAATTTGAAACTTCTAAACAATGTAGATATCTACTAAATGATGTGTTTATTATTTACATGATTTAATTTCTTGGGCATCATTTCTTTTATTAAGTGACATTCCCCCTGAAAATAGATTCAGAAACTTTCCAGTTTGTGAACACCTAGGAATCCTTGGCCAGCTGACAGAACTTTGGTGGGTCTGAGGATTAGATGGAGGCAATGTCTTACTGTTAACTTCCTGATTTGGATGGTTGTATTTTGGATGCATAGGAGAATGTGTTTATTTTTAGGAAACACACATTGAGATATTGGAAAATGATATGGTACCAGCTTAATAATTTATTCTCAAAGTCATTCTTCAAAGAATAACTTCTATAATATTTTGAACTTTTGGGTAATTTTATAATTTCTAACAATTTTTTAATCTATTTTATTATTAGTTATCATTATCAATATAATTAAGTAAAGTTCATATATTAATATAGATTATGAACTGGACAGATATGACTCATTTTCGGCTCTCACTTCAGCATCCTAGGAATGAATTTATCTTATTTGGCGTTATAGTACTATTTCTAGTTATTTCAATGAAATATATCAATAGGTTCCTTACTGCTATTATAACAAAAATTTCATTATCAGCCACAGCTCACTGAATGACTTTTCAATGTTGCTATTCACTCTGATTTTGTAATTCTGTATTGTAACTGTAATGCATAATATGTGTTTTTATAATTATATTACCTTGTGCTTTGACCAATGTGTATCAAGTTACAAGTCATGGTATTTTTGCTGAACTAATAGCACTATCCCATTCTGGGTTGTGTTTATCAAACTGACAATACAACAACCTAACTAATCAAGGGTGACCATATTAGTGCTCTCTGGGTTTATACAATTGTGCATGGAATTAGTTATTTTCACCATACCTTCTAACTTGATGCTTTATTTTTCACTTCAAGGAAATGAGCAATATTATGACATCTACATTTAAAAGTATAATGCTTTATAATGATGTAATTATTAGAATCTCTTCTAAACTATCTAATTATACTTTCCATAGAGTCACAAAAGGAAAGATTATGAGCTGTCTGTCCTGTGAGCTAATTATACTTCTTTTTAACCTTCTACTTTCATCATAAAATTGAGAACATTATGGTTAGCTCAGATACAAGTCCAGTGAGGGGCGGAGGGGCGGAGGGCACAAAAGCCAAATAACACTGTGATAACAAATCGCTCTTTTCAGAGTCTTTAATCAATAGCTTCTTTGATCCCGGATGATTACATTTACCAAAAGATGAAAACTGCTGCCTGTTGTAATAGTGAGGTTGAAAGCTACGGCTTCCGTTTCATGAGATCTCAAGGCTTCAGCTCTCAAAGAACAATTAGCCTGTACTCTTGGTCCTTTCTCATCAGAGAAGAGCCATAATGTCCTTGAGCCTGTGTATGATTTCCTGCCAAACCTGGATTTGTACTCAGGCCCTTGTGACTGACTTTTTGAGTTATTTACCTTCTATGAATCTCCGTGATCTTATTTTAAGTGTACTGTGTGTCATTAACTGTTTGAAGTTGCAAAATATATTTTGGGTCATAGTTGATGAAAATATCTTGTTATCATTTAGAGCCAGGAAAAAATTTAAACAAGATAGCTATATACTGGCACTTTGAAAATTTGTGTGTGTTCAAAAACTGGCATGAATTGCATATTTTTATTTTACTTCTTAAAAATTTCTTTATCATAAGGGGGGTGGTATTTTTTAGGGTTTTTTCCTAATAAAAAATCTTAATAGTATATGACACTAACTGTTTTCTTATTTTTCTATCAGTATTTTATGAGAAATCACACAGATAATTGTCTCTAATTCTCAATAAAGTATATAAAAAGTTTAACTATACTTAATAATTAAATCTTAAAGATTTATGTTTTCATTTTACAATTGGTAATTCCTTTGGGTAAGTTGAACCTAGATAGTACAGACATTGTAAAACTGAACGGCAACATTCAAGCAGCATCAGGAAGGGCCCATAACCAAGATTTGTGTCTTCATGTATTTTTACAAACTTATTCATTACATATTTTCACATTCAAACAACCTAAGGTGAACGATTGCCCCTTTATAACCTCTGTATAAACTCACCATCTTTACTAAAGGCTCATTTTGAACATCATACGAATACTGACTTTTGTCTCATTGTCTCAGGCCAGAAAAATATACAGAGAACCTAGTTCACAGATCTATTCCTGCAGTCTCAGGTGCTGCCTCTGTGCTGATGAATTGCCAACACTTACATCCAGCCTGAGCTTTCAGCCCCAATTCCATTTCCACATGCCAATAGCCAAGTCTCAATTGGAATATGCACCATATGTCAAAACCTAAGTCCTCCTTGTCCCTGTCCTCTGCCCACCACCCCACTACAAAACAAAGCCAAACCTCTGGGACTCTTCCTACATATATCTCAGTAATAATACCAGTCAGCTCATCACAGAAATAAGAGATATCGATCCATTTTTTCTTTCCTACTACCAGCTAGTCTCTGACCCTTAAGTCACATCTGAGCGCTCTTTCCTTCTCACTGGTATCACCCCACTTGCGTTTCCTATTAATACTTGTCTTTGCCTTGGACAATTCTTCCTCCCTCTGGCCTCTCATTAGAATCCATCCTCCTTTTTGCTGTCAGAGCTCCCTTTCTAAAACATACCATGAAACAGGTCGATTTAAAAATTCACAATGACTGCTCACGGTATTCAAAAAACTGACACATGAAGACCCATCTTTGGTTCACAGTCAACAATTCTTGCTTTCTTATCTCCCAATATTTTCACCATCCCACAGGGTCTTTGCCACATCCAGTACACAATGCAGCTTTGTATCTCTCAGCATCTTTCTTGGGAACATCCCTTTATTGTCTGAAAAACCCTAACTCATCCTATGATTTTTCCATCATTTTTTGTCATGAAATTAACCACGAGTTCTATATTTTGGTTGGTAGCTTGGAAATTATGCTAGAATTTGTTCAGGGCAAAGTTTCCACTGAAATTTTTATCTGATTATAGTCTTATTCAGAAATCTAATAAGCTTAATTCTGTGAATTTTTTTGTCTTGAATATATTATCTAAGGCTCTAATTCCATCATCCAATTGCCAAATAAGCAATTGCTGCACGATGTACCCTCCCTTCCAAGTTACAGATTTTGAGTCTCCCATCTGAGTTACAGGCTCAGCAACAGTGGACATTCCACAGGTATCAGTGTATTGATTTTCACTTGGGCCCTTCTGTAATTAGAAGCAGGAAAAAAAACTGAATTTAACAAACACATGTTATTATAGCATTTTTTTGAGATTTCCCTACCACCTAAGCTTTGATTTTTATTTTTAAAAAGCACTCTTCATGAATATACAACAAGCAACTACCTATCATTGGTATTTGGTTCAATAAGAAATGCTGAAAGAGGTGAAATGTATCCAACTCCGCATAGATTTTCCACTTCTTTTCTCCGTTTTCCTCTCTACTCAAGTCAGGGTTATTTCAGGTTCTTCAGTATGCAAAACACATCTTTAAAAAGCCTGATTTTCTGCTGAACAGATGCAAGGGGAATATTTCTAAATTGCTATAGTTCTTCACAGTTTCTGTGACATTTAAGATCCAATGCCTGAGCAATATTTAAAATAAAAATTCACCTAAGATATTAATTTCGTGATTTTAATTTCTTTGTATGCATATTTTATATTTCCTTTTGTTAACATGAGATTTTAACTTATTCTTTTATGGCTTTTCAACACTATGATTTCTTACCTGTCAAATCACTTCTCCACTATGTTTAGTTTTACATCATTTATACTCAAAAGGACCCAGAACCTTCACCTAACTACATTGTAATTCTATTACTTTCTCTTTCAATTTAAACTTTATTCATAAATTTAATAGGACTTCTCTTCATATTTACTACATAATAGTGATCTTTCCTAGTTATAAAATAAATGCTCTATAATTTTATGAGCAAAATTAGAAATAAAATTAATCAAGTTTAAAGGCTATGACAGTTATCAAGCATTAGCTGTTTAATGTTCAATCTGAAAAGATGGCATAGAATATATTATGCTATGTGGGTTGGTTAAAAAGTAAGAATTGCACTCTCTATTGAGGAAATGTTCATGGGGATTTTAGATAAATGAATTATTTTGTGTTTTACTTACATTAAAATGTTATTGAGGCTATTTATTGACTCCTCCAGCTATAATGAAACATTTCTAAATTAAACATATCTCTAAAAGCAAAAATTTCATTTTGCTTAAATGTTTCATGCAATTTCCAAAAGAAAACCAAATAGCATTTCTCATATTACATATAATCATAAAAGGACATCTCTTACATTATTACATTCATTTAAGTGGATAAAGATTTTAAAATATACTTATACAAAATCATTTTATAAAATGTCTGATACCTAAAAGGTCTATTTAAGAAAGAACATAAAATGAAAAATCTCTAATTTCCCATTGCTCATTCAATAACATCTAAAACTGGAAACCCGGCATTCAAGACCCTTATAATTTGACTCTCTGCCTTCCCTCCTGCTGTTTTTCACTGAATTTTCTGAAAATGTTTTTTAGTTTTGTACCTCTTTACACACACTAAAAATATCTTCCTTCATAAAATGAACAGTTCAATTAAAATAGGCTTAATTGATCATGTATGTTAGACACTATTCTAGGTGCTAGAGAATATAGCAGTGGACCATGTAGATATACTCTCTATTCTTCAATGACTTCCAAATGTAACGGAAGGAGACAGACAATATAACATAGACAGATAAGCAAGTGATTTAAGTAACTGTTATAAAGTAAACAGGATAATATACAGAGTTTGGGTTTTTGAGGGCTGAGGAGGAGATTGGTGGAGGTTTTTGTTTCTGATTTGACTAGGCTGGTCAGGGAAGACATTTGTGAAGAGATAGAGCTTGAATCTAGACTTAAAAATGATAAAGATAAAGTTCTAGAGAAAGAACAAATCAACAACCAAAAAGAATTTCTGGAGTCAATCACTTATGATGCTTTAGATGACACGAGCTTAATGTATCTTCAGAAAAACTAAAGTAGTTGGAATATGGTAGCATGGGATGAAAGAGTATAAGATGAGGTAGGAGAGGCAGGAGGGGCAATTATGAAGTACCTGGTGAGCCACATCTGGAAATGAGGATTACATTCTGACCACAATGGGAAGCCACTGAGGCCTTCAGCAAGGAAGAACTATGATTTGATCTAAACAGTACAAAAAATCAGGATAGCTGCTCTCAGAAGAAGGGATTTTTAGGTGAGCAAAATTGAAAGAGGGACACCAATTAGGAGATGATTGCAACTGAAGATTAAAACGATGGTCACTTTGTTGGAGTTGTGGAGATGCTAAGAGAGAAGATTTGAGAGTGAGCCCATTTTGGAGTTGGATCCTTGCCAATGGACATCATTCTGATGGAAGAAAAAAGAATAATAGGAATCCGGGAGCATTCCCAAATATTGAGTTTGACTAATTAGATGGATGATGACACAATTTCCTAATGTAGAGAAAATTTGAAGAGGAGCAGATGGAGGGGAATCAGAAATTTGAGATGAGATTGGCAATGGAAAGTTTGAGATGCCTATTAAACAATCAAGTGTAGGCAGTTGAACACATAAATTATCTGCTCAGGAGGATAGGAAAATGAATGTAAAACTCATCACGATATAGATGATATTTAAAATTATGATACACCCACTGAAGTTACCGAGAGAGAGAATACAAATAGAAAAAAGACGAGGACCCAGAATTAAGCCTAGACCACTTTAATACTTACAGTTTAAGTATAGAAGATGATTCTATAAAAGATCTTGAGAGTGAGCAATCAGAGACTTAACAACAACAAAAAAAAAGACAAATGGAAGTAGTGCCACACAGGTCTAGAAAAAAATGCAAGATAAAGGAGTCAATTGTACCAAATTTACTGAAAAGTCAAGTAAGATGAGCAAAGAAAAGTAAGTTTTGATACTAGCAAGATATAGATCATCGATCAGAGCTTGATAAGAGCTATTTCAGTAGTGCATTATGTGTGGACTCATTTTGCTGGCTGGGGAGAGAATATGGATTAGCAAAAGGAGACAAGCACAGACAATTTCCTCAAGTTTAGCTGCAGAATGTAATGGTGACAAGGTGTCAGCAACTGGACAGAGACAGTGTTGTAGAACTAATTTTCAAAGATGGATTATAGTAAAGCATACTTGGCATGCTAATAGGTATGGTCCTATAGAAACAGGAATTAATGATTCAGGAGAGAAGGGAAATAATTACAAGAATAAATGCTTGATGAGGTGAGGGAATGGAATATAGAGCTCAAGTGGAGGAAGAGGCCAGGGATCCTCAAACATAGAAATATCAGCATCCTGGGAGTGGAAAGATAAGGATATTCTCAACTAATTGCTCAGATTTTTCTACAAAGCCTGAAAAAGAGTCATTGCCTGCCAGTGAACAGAAATATTAGAAATTTAAAGACTGTGAGAGAAAGTATGAAGCAAGCCCTCTTCTAAGTGGGGAATGTGAAGCTACTAGAATGGTATCACAAAACCATCAGGCAGTGTTGACTGTCCACTTGAGATTGAAGGTTACTGAAGGAAGTCCAGTCAGGAGAGTTTGGCAGACTTCAAGAAAGTCAGATATTTTACAAATGTAGAAGCAACCTGCTGTGTTTTGCCAGGTGAGCCAGAGATGGGAGCAAGGGATAATCAAACAGGTTGTTTGCAGGACAGTGACTGGGATTCAGGACTACAAAATCTAAAATGGGAGACAGAGGAACCTGAGGATATGGAAGCATCAAAAAGAAATGCTTTGTTTGCCCTTCTCTCCTTTTTGATCTACCCTGAATCTTTAAAGTGCAATTCAAATGTCACTCTCTATATAATATGAAGTGCTTTCCTGACACTTCAGGCACAGTTAATTATTATTTACTCTTTGTTCCATAACGTCTTGCACATTTTTCTATGAAAGCATTTATCGCCCTGTGAATTTGTGGTCTATGCGTGTATCCCCAAGGAGACAGTAAACTTTTAAAGGGAAAAACTCTTTATTCATTTATCTTCATGTTGGTAGCAAAGTGAGGCCCAAGGAGGGTGCTCTAAGAACACTTGCTAAATGAAATTAGGCAGTGTACTGTGAAAGAAATACTTCAGTACCTAGAACAATGCCACACACTTGAGGAATACCTGATAAATACTTGCTAGATTTTTAAGGACCTCAAATCAACAGGAAGTTAAGTTCTGTGATACTGTTTCACTAAATAATCTGTCCACTATGGCTGGCTACTGATTATTGACAAATTAACAACTCAAGCTTAGTGTACGTGGTTTATCTGTCTTCCCATTTCCCTTGCAGACCTTCAGCCATCCACTAGCCTTGGAGAGACTACACTACACATTCAAATTGTTACTGGTTTCTTTTGTTTATGAAAGATATTGGCAATGCAATAGTGTGGCTTAAACTAGCCTTCTACATGGGGTTTGCTTATTAAAATTAGTTAATTGAATATATTATCAATTTTAATTTAAAGATGAATATCAACCCTAGGTATGTTCTTAGATTATGTTTCCTTATAAAAAAATCTATTATAGTTTATTTTAGATAGAATGAATTTCCATAACATTATGTAAAATGAAAATGTGTTCTAAAGAAGGCACACTGCATTGTGAAGCAATATGGCCTCTTCTAAATTGCCAAATGTTATTGCTTGGGAAGCAAACCGTTTAAAGCACTCTGTATCAGAATATCCATAATGCAACTGCAACTTGCTATTGACATCTTTTACCAAACTTTCTAAATCAGTTTAAATGCATAGTTCTTGGAAATGTTTACAGAATCTTCAAGTTATCCCTAATACCCAAATGCAACTATACCCCTGAAAAGACAGATATGGTTGAAAGGAACAAACAACTAATAATGATAAACACTTTACTCCACTGTTGTATATAAGAAGCCATTATTTGATTTATAATATAAAATTGTAAAAGAAGCCATAATTCAATGAAACTTCACTACTTTACTAGTAAGAAATTAAACACCTTTAGTTTCTTTACTTTTTGGATATAATTCCTGCCAGAAAAAAAATGCATTTAAAAAAAGTTGGGGGCTGGGGGCTGGGGTAGTGGCTCAGTGGTAGAGTGCTTGCCTAGGATGTGTGAAGCACTAGGTTCAATTCTCAGCACTGCATATAAATAAATAAAATAAATGTCCATTGACAACTAAAAATATATATATATTTAAAAAATGTTTGGGGGCTGTCATAGAAGAAACATAGTTTTTATTAATTTTTGATTGGTACTTTTTAGTCATATCCCCCATTCCCTTCCCTCTGTTCTAGTGATTTGGGGCACTGTTTGCTTATATATTTTGTAACTGGTGTCTTGTGCTTATACATAATGGTGAGATTCACTGAGATACATTAATATGTGTCCACATGGAAAATTAGGTCAGATTCATTCCACTCTTCTTCCCTTATCCTAGGCCTAATCTCTCACCCTTAACCCACTTCCTTTTATTCCACTGATCTTGAAGAAACATGGTGAAAAAAGATAATCTGAAATCATGCAAACTCTGGGAAAATATGAATGGAAAATATGAACTCAATTGTTTATAGTAGTGCATAGCTATTTACTTGTATAATAGCAATGAGAAACCCAAAATTCTTCCAAGTAGTAGTAAAAATTCAGTAATGGTATAGTATTTTTAATTTTTAATCAAACATGATGAGTAACATTCAAGATGCAAAATTTACCTCCTAAAATCTAGTAGACATTCCATTTATAAGATTTTGGATAGGTGATATAAAATCCCATTAAATTCAGACTATGGCCCAGTACAGTGGCACACTCTTAAAATTCTAGCAGCTCAGGAGGCGGAGACAGGAGGATGGTGAGTTCAAAGCCAGCCTCAGCAAAAGCGAGGCACTAAGCAACTCAGTGAGACATTGTCTCTAAATAAAATACAAAATAGGGCTCGAGATGTGGCTCAGTGGTTGAATGCCCCTGAGTTCAATCCCCAGTCCAAAAAATTTAAAAATGCAGATTATGTTTATTATTCCCATTCTTACCCAAAAAACAAATACTAAATCAAATCAGCATAGTTCTGCCTTAAATTTGGTCTATTTTTAAGTTGAGATGCTTGTATATGATTGAAATAAGGATAACTAACCTCCCTAAATTTTCTCCTATTGTTTTCTGTTACATTTTTCCTTTTGTAGCTTCAAACAGAAATGCACACTTATTTTTCCCTCTGGGATTACTGAACAGGATGATGAAACAGGAATATGATTTTTTTTTTGGTGTACCACAAACTATTTTTAAACCAATTTTCTAGAAGTGACTTGATGCAGTAGGAATCTAGATATCTTTATAATTTCATACAAAATGAAGTTATTACTTGAAAGCTATATAATAAAAAATAAGTGTTGCTTTGGGGAAAAAAACAGCTGTTAGATGCTCTGCTCCAACAGCTTAATAGCAAAATAAAAAAAAATAGTCTACTAAGATCTAATAAAAATTTTCAAAATATACTAGCATTTTAGAAAATCACAAATTGTACCATTAACAAAATAAAATCTAGATTCTTTTTCCTCAGTTCAACATGCAGTTCCTTGCCTATAGCAGAAGCATCATGGCTCAGTGGAGGGGGTATGGGTTTTCATTGGAGTAAACATGATTTTAAGTCTCCTTAAAGAGTCTCCTTCATCTCTTATTACACTCATGCCTCAGAGCAAGTCATTAGTCTTGTTAAACTTCATTTAATGTAGTGTTTATATATTACACCCAATAGTGCCTTGTGCATGGTTGATGCGTGATAGATGGGATTGTTATGTTTGTCCCAAAAGGGGAAGAAAAGATGACAAGAGAGGCTTTTCAGAGGGAGTCAAATACTATAGTAGTTCTCATTCAACACAAACAAGTTCAGAGAGGAGTGCCACCCAGGTTTACCACTATAACCATGCTAGATATCTCTGTTGATGTTCTCTTCTCTCTTTTCTCTCTCATCCTTTGAGTTGGAAGTTTTGGTAGGGCCTCAGGGTTCAGAGTTTACCAATTCTGTCCCTGTTTTGCCTGCCTTACTTCAAATGGCAATTACACAGTAGAACCCACGTAACAACTGCCTCAGAGGCCAGAGCACTGATGGTAGAATCACCCTTCTTGCCCACAACCACGAATCATAGACACTTGCACTAAATATCCACAGCACAAGTATCATTTTGAATTTATAAGTTACCTGACCTCTAGTTCTCAAGGAATTGTTTGTTAAGTCCTAATTATCTTAGTAGCCTACTCAATGCCTAACATATCTCTAGAAACAGCAAAGTTCATTACATGATAGCATGAGTCAATTTAAAGGTAGATATAACTATCATAAATATATATATATATATATATATATATATATATATATATATATATATGTGTGTGTGTGTGTGTGTGTGTGTGTGTGTTTGTGTGCATATATATACACACACACACCATATGTGTAAGTATATAAAACAAATATTGACAGATTTGAAAAAAGAAATTGACAACAATCAAATAATGTATAATGTTTACTTAGTCCCAGGTAACTATTGAAAAAAATGAGTTCCATTCTTTAAAAACAGAAGTAAGCTCCATTGCTCACCCAATATCCAAAATATTTGCCTGGTGATCCAAAACCAAATCCACTGCTTTATATACAACCCATATACTTAAAAAAAAGTATTTTTTTTTAAAAAAGTAAAGAAAGTATTTGAATGGAAAGTTTTGAATATTTCCAGCAGCTAAAATGAAAACACATGTAAAGACTTGCTAGTTTGTGACAATTAGCATGTGCACTGTGTGATTTCTGATGTTTATTCAATAGTGCATCACCTACCTATATAGTAGATTATCATATATGCAATGTCAAAACTGTAATTATATTCAGTTATGATCCTTAACTCCAATATGCTATTGATAAACAACTAATTTGAATATTTTGTCTTCCCTTGTCAATTAGTAAAGGCCTGTATTACAAGTTGAGCCAAGAATTTTTATTCTCTTTTATTGTGTTCTTGTGGCAATTAGGGTTTATAGGCTCTGATGTTTCTTAAGTTTCTTTCTTTGGACAAGTGTAAATTAATCACTTTTGGAGAAGTTTTCTTAGCTAAATGATAAAAATTTAAAAGTCAATCTTTCTCTAAATGCAATGCTTTTGTTAAGAGATAACAAAGTGATGCCAGGCGTGGTAGCACACATCTATAATCCCAGAGGCTCAGGAGGCTGAGCAGGAGGATGGCGAGTTCAAAGCCAGCCTCAGCAAAAGTGAGGCACTAAGCAACTCAGTGAAACCCTGTCTCTAATAAAAAAAAAGGGAAGGGGATGTGGCTCAGTGGCCAAGTGCCCCTGAGGTTAATTCCCAGAACACCCCCATCAAAAAAAAAAAAAAGGACCTAAAAGAGCTAACAAAGTTTAGAATGTATTTAGGAATTCAAAATAGTAGAACAAAGTTTCTTTAAACTGACAAATAAAAATAGTTCATTTAGACCCATTTTAAAACCAACAAAACATTTTTCTGGAGAACCTACTCAATTTATATTTCAGTAATATCTGTAAATTTTTGAGATATTATATTAATCTTCCTTTATTAATAAGTTAAATTGAACTAATTTATACTGATTATATTCATTTCTAGTACAGCCAACCAGTGAGCTCAATTCTATATTTTCCAGTAGTTCCCACAAGCAACAAAATTTAATTGACCATTCTATTTCTCTTTTATTTTTCTTTCTTTATGCATATAGAGATTTAAGGTTTGTCTTTTTTCTCCTTTTTTAATTGTTTTTCAAACTTTAGAAAATACACTAGGTGAAATACATTATTATTATTTGTTGTTGGATTTTATTTGGCAAAAGTCAGCTTTCATATTGTTGTGTGGGTTATTTTTATGTCATCATTTTGTAGTTTTCTATTTGCCAGACATTGAAATAAAGTACTTTGTATTTTTTTAATCAACCTTTAATTCACGTTATCACTATATTGTAGGTACCATTATCAGTTCCCATTTTATACGGATGGAAATAGGACTTCAGCAGGTTGGAAAACTTGCCCACTATCTCTTTTTATTTGCAGTGCTGAGCATTGAATCCAAGCCTTCACACAACTAGGCAAGCACTGTACCCTTGAGCTGCATCCCCAGCCCCAATATTACGCAATTCTTAAAACTAGATTAGGGATTTAAAGACAGATCTGTCTGATATATAATCTGAGTATTAATAACTGACAATAATATTTATATTCTTTGTTAACCATATAATCATACTATGACCTCTTAGCAAATCTGAGCCCTGGTATACAACTAAAATGAATAAGGATTAATTTGTAACACGGTTGAAGATAAAATAAATAGATGAATATCAGTAGTTTTTTTTCCATTCTAGAAAAATAATCACTGATAAAAGAACCTAATATAAATATTTTATTCCACTAGAGTGACAAACACTAAGTAATATTTAGGAATGTGTTTAAGAAGGAGGACATGATGCTTACTAACAACTATTAATTCTTGATGAAGGATATAAAATAAAGTCTGGAAAAAATGAAAAGACATCATCTTATATAAAATTCAGTGTTTGAAAAATGGTTTCTTTTTCCTTATTACTCATTAAGGAAGTTCATTTAACTTATTTATTTAACTCAACTCCTCTTAGGATTCCAAAGGCTTTTCATTGGGTAAAATAATCTTAATTATAATATGGCAGAAAAAAATTAATGTTCAATAACAGATAAGAATTTATAACTGAAACTATTAATGACAGAAAACTTGCCTTGTCAATTATCAGAATATATAAGTCTGTGTTCTTATTAAATAAATATTGCCATAAAATAAAAACTGAGTGAAACAAAATTAAAATTAAAATGTGGATCTTAGCATTCATAAGAATTTAGAATGAGATTGGCATTTTAAATCAGTGATAAAAGGTGAATTATTTACAAATGAATTTGAACAATTGGTGATCCTTTTAAATAAAATGGATTGAGATGGGCGTATGCCATATACAAAAGCAATGATCAAGTGTATAACTTAACTTATAACAAGGTTTACTGTAGTATTGTTTGGGGAAAGACTTAGAAAAATTCATTAATAGAACAAAGGCTGTATAAATAATGGTACAGAGATACAAGAAAACTATAAATATAGTCATTTCTACAAGTTATTTTCAAAGGAGAGAAAACAGACTCAAAAAGTGTGTGTATTGTAATTTATTTTTGTAAAACAAATAATTCCACACCTTCCTGTATTTGTGTGTATTTGTATGTGATTATAAAGCCATCCAAAAATATGGTAGGATATGTACTGGGTATGTATTGGAGTCACATGGGGCTGAGGTCAGGGAGAGAAACATGTTAATGATTAGAGGGGAAGGAGGAAGAGACACACAAAAGTACCTAAAATTTTAAAAAATTATAACAATACTATAAAGTTATATATGACAAGTCACATTTATAAATTTATAAAAGCTATGTGTTAATGTTATATATACTCACAGCTTTTTTTGTGGGGGAGGGGGACTACCAGGGATTGGACTCAGGGGCACTCATGAGCCACATCCCTAGCCCTATTTTGTATTTTATTAGAGACAGGGTCTCACTGACTTGCTTATTGCCTTGATAAATTGCTGAGGCTAGCCTTGAAGTCAGGATCCTCTTGCCTCAGCCTCCTAAGCCACTTGGATTACAGGCATGAGCCACCATGCCTGAACTTTACACAGAGCATTTTTAAATAGAAAAGTTTAAAAGAACTTCCATTTAATTACTTCAATTGCCGTCAACAGTTTATGAATTTTTGCATTATAATCTACTGTTGAATGCCCCATCTTCAAATGGTGTTGACATTTTTCTGGATAATATTCATAGATGATGCCTTTATATAAATTCAGTAAATGGCATTCTTAATGTTCACTGGGCACAACTTACTATGACCTTGTGTCAACATGTCAATTTAGAAAATTGAGAGTGTCGGTTAGCATCTGTCTGTGGTAACTGGAGAACTGCAGAAACTTTTTAATGGACTTTGACTCCTAAAATGTAACAGGTTCAATCTACATTTTGAATTCTGCTGGACATGACAAGCAATTCAACAGGTTCAATTTGTGGAAATCACATGAAAAAGGAGGAACATAGCAAACAGTTCTGATAAAAGTTGAATAAAGTATATCCAAAGAGAACATTAAGAACAAAGATATCTGCTAGGGAATGAAATGTTAAACTAGTGCCATAGAACTAAAAGCAGGCTGGATGCAGCTGTCAATAGAAACTTCTAGCAAGTACAGCTATGACAGAAGAGCTAATGGAGAGGCTAAATTCTAGGCCAGAGACCCTTGGCTTTATTTGTGTGGTGGAACGAAAAATCACGGGTTCTCTTGAAGCCAAAGAGACAAGTGCATATGTCATACCTAGCCTTGATAAAATTGTTTGCTACAGTCTACCTTTCTGGTACTTTTTGAAAGTTTTCTGATAAGCATGGCAGTTTTATCAGGACAAATTCCTTGTAGTTGAACCTTCTCTGGTGAAATAATATTTCACTGTGAAATAGGTGTATATGTCCATGGCAGGGCAGTCTTCAGTATGTCTGTACACAAAGGACACTTTCTACTTTGGATATTCATTATTCAGCATGATGCCTTTCAGAATTAACCACAAAAGTATACTTGGTAAAGAAGTGTGATTGTCATCCTTTCTCATCTATGACATAGGGAACCAAAGCAGTACTGGAAAAAATTTGTGACAAACCACATATCTTTTCACCAGACATTCAAGTCTAGGTTTGACATGGAAAAATAATAGTATGTTCTTATTTATCTGGAGAAAAGCAGTGTGTGAGACTCCAAAAGAATCAAACTTCTTTCACTAGAAGTGAAATTATTAGCCAGGTATGGTGGCACACACCTGTAATCCCAGCCACTCAGGAGGCTGAAGCAGGAGGACTGTAAGCTCAAAGCTAGCCTCAGCAATTTAGTGAAGCCACAAGCAGCTCAGAGAGACCTTGTCTCTAAATAAAATACAAAAAAAAAAAAAAAAAAGAGCTGGTAATGTTGCTCAATGGTTAAATTTCCCTGAGATCAATCCTAGATACCAAAAAAGAAAGTGAAATTATTATACAGGAAAATTAAAAATTGATCAGTATTTTTTGAGAGGATTATGTTTTGAGGGGTGTAGTAGAATTCAGATTTTCTGATTTCTGCCTGGAAATAATTAGAAGTGCTACAGCCCACTGATAGGTAACTAATTTGTCATGTCACCTTGAACGACTGATAAACAATAGAAATGTCTAAATTGGCAGAAAATCTGAATCATAAGAATTGAGTCTACCTGCCCTGAGTAGCAGCAGATGTTTAGAAGACCCAGAAAATGTCAACTGAAGATATTAGCAGTTCAAAAGTTTCACCTGGAGAATAGTGTTGTAACAATCCTTTAGAGTTGTGGTCCAGACCTTGTCTGTTCTTAGAGAGAGTCCATCTCAGAGGCGAAGTATCCTCTCTGTATTTCAATGCACCACAGGTACCTTAAAGTCAACAGTTCCAGCGTTGAACTCATCGTTTACGTCACTATCTGTACTTTTTCCAGTTTTCCCAAGCTCAGCTAATAGAAACAGCATTTTCTAGATCCTGTGAATCATCTTAGGCCTGTTTCTTCCTCCCACATCCAATCAGTCAACAAGTTCTGTCAAATCTGTCTAATTTGCTTATTCATTTCCTTCTGTCTGGAACTCTCTGCCTCCGGAGGCTGGCTCCTTTTTTTTTTTTTTTTTTTATCATCCAAATCTCAAATCAAATGTCACCACAAAAGGTCTCTGATGGCCCTCCAATCTAAGTAGCAACTCCTACCCCAGAAACATTCCAAAGACCCTATTTTAATGTCTGTGTAGCACTGATTACTATCACAAATTCTCTCATTTATTCTTGCCTCTCCCCTTTCTAAATGTCTCTTTGAGAAAAGGAATCTTGCCCAACTTGTTCATCACTGTATCCTCACTGCCTAATACACAGCCCAATGCATAGCATACATTAATATGAATGTACCTTTTAAATCCATTGTTATACCATTCACTCAACAAATGCTTATTAGCCACCTCGGTATCATGAGTTGTAATGATGTGAAAAAAAAAAAAGATCCTCTCTTTGTCTTCATTAAGCTGATATTTAATCAGAGAGACAGCCATTCATCTAATAATTACATAAATAAATGTCAAATTACAACTATGAGTAATCTCTCTCACATCTGTTTTTTCTTCTATCTCCATTATAATTACTTTAGTTCAGATTATCACTATCTCATGCCTCAGCTATTAAAATCACCGATTTCTCTGTCTCCACACTTGCCACCCTCATTTTGTTTTTCCAAAGGTAAAATATAAATCCTATGTCACTTTATACCATATAGTCCTTAATAATGTCAATAACACTCAAGAAAAAAATCTCTACACCCCTTAACATAATGGCTATTCATGACCTGCCTCTCATCTGTCTCTCCTTGCTCTTCTTACCCTCTATGCTCCAGTCCTCTTAAATTATACTCACAGGTCTGGGCTTGTGTATGAATATTTCCTTCTGCCTGTTACATCTTTCCCTGATCCTTGATTAACTTATTTCCTTACCCCTTATTGATTCAGAGGAGATAAGCTCCTGTAGAAGGCCTCCTGTGAGCCCAGACGGGATCTGCCATCCCTCTTCCATACTCTTAACAAACAAAAAAAAGCTATTTCATTGTACTATAGTTAGTCACATGATCATTTCCCTTGCAGACCTATGAGTTCCTTCATGGAAGAATATCTTCACATTTCCATCTGCATTGACTAGAGTAGTAGGAAGTTTATGGAGAAAAAAATGGAATAAGAGTTGGATAGATAAATAAATGGCTGAATTTTCTTGACAAAATTAAAATAAAAGTTTACAATGATATTCATCAATACAGTTTCAAACATATACTACTGAAAATGTGTATAAAAAGCATACTGATGGGGCTGCGGTTGTAGCTCAGTGGTAGAGTGCTTTCCTAGCATGTGTGAGGTCCTAGGTTCAATTCTTAGCACCACATAAAAATAAATAAATAAAATAAAGGTATTGTGTCCATCTACAACCAAAAAAAATTTTTTTTAAAGAAAAAAAGCCTATTGACCAGGTCATAATAAGGCTAGTGAAGCACATTTGAAATCTTCCAAACACTGCAGTAGTCAATGCTCAGAATTCTGAACACTAAATCTATTGTTTGTTGATGTTAAGAAAAGAACAAGAAATATCCATAGTCCTGTGTTTGGAGTGTCAAAAATGAAGCAAAATAGCAATTACATCATCAGACAACAAAACAATCTGAAATATTCCTACCACTGATAAAATGCTGCTTAACATAGAGGATGTATTCACATCCTCTGGACTTTAGTGAGCAACTTTGAAACTGAAGAAGAAAAATTGTGATTATGATCTTTTTGTCACTGGATGTAAGAAATTACTGGTAGATAGAGGCAATATCACATTGAATATTAAAGAACCTTGAATATCTATACTAATAAATTAAATGATTGTACAGGCTAGGTCTTACTATGGTAACTAGGAATATATGGCAACCATTGCCATCCTAGCAGAGCTGACAGTTATTTCTAAGGAAGAGGAGTGTAAGGGCAGAAAAATAAGTTGGCTCTTGAAAACTCTCAACATCCCTTTCCAATCAGAAAGTTTTTTCCTGCCATTAGCCATCAGGAACAGATTTGAGTATATTACAAAAGTATGAAAATAAGGTGGCTGTAGTTACTTCACCTGAGCTCCTCCTAATAGAAGGAAACTACTTCCACCCCACCCTCCACAATCTACAGGAAACCCCTTCCCTCTGAAAGGGGTAACTGAGCACCATTGCTGGTACTTACCAACCACCTATGATCCCGATGGCTGCTTTAGCTGACCATTTGCATCCATGTATTCAATATTCAGCAAGTATTCATTAAGTATCTACTAGTTTTAGACACTAGGCAATACAAGTCACAATTGTTGGGACAAATAACTGAGGGTATTCAATAGAAAGGAGCCAAAGGCAACTTTTAGGAGTCAATATCAATAGACATCAGATCCCTACAGTCAAAGAACTGAGGCCCTTAAGAACACTGAAGTAAGTGAACCACTGAAGAAAATTCCTTATATAGAGATGACAAAGCAGGACAGAGCAAATGAACAAAATACCAGTTGCCTCAGGAGTAAGTGGGCAGTCAGCCTGTGACCAGGATGACTTCAGATTCACCAGAAGAAATGGGTGACTATAAAACTTCTAGATGCTACCACCAAATGGAAAAGAGCATTCTGTGGTAGAAGGAAAGTCTGAAATCCAAGAGCTGTGTCTGAAGGTACCCCATCTAATTTTCAATAGATTTGCATTTAGCAAGATGGCACATTGTCAGATGTCAAAAGAATGAAACTGAAGATACATTCAACAAAATGTTTTAGCGTTAGGTGGATTATTATTTTTAATTCTAAAATGTTAGAATGGAAGGTCCAAGAGGAAAAGTTATCTATGACGAAGGGTGGTTGTGTTTGTTTAATTTTTAGTCACTAGGTCTGTTAAAAGAAGAAGAGAATAGATGGCAAGAGAAGAGAAAAAGTGGAATCATCTCCCTGCTTTCTGTGTTCCAAGGCTAAAGGGTTCTTTGTGGGAGCTGTAGTTTTACAAGGAGATAAGGCTGCTATGCCAGAGATGAGAAAGCTATAAGGTCTGCAAGTGGAACATAAAACTGGAGAGTAAGTGACAACCCCAAAATGGGTGACCTACAACAGCAGGTTTAAATATAGAAAACTATATCCTTCTATTTTGCCAAAATGAACATACAAAATTTTGGGAGTTTAGGGTCTGATGGTACCTAGACTAAGACATGGACTTATGATTCCAAGGGTTTGTATCTCTTTCAATTTGTAGAGCTTCTTACTATAATCATGCCCTAAGAGAATACATGTATAACCACATGTCCCAGAAAATGAAAACATCAGAAAATTCTATAAAATCATACCAGTAACTAGGGCTCATAATGGTGTTGTTCAAAACAAAGTTTCTTTTCAATTAGTTTCAAAATTAATTTGTTAGCATGGAGCATCAATTCTATATTAGTGTTCCTTTGATAATTATTGCTTACCGTCGAGTTTCCATTAAGTTCCCCTGTTTGAAATAATGAATGTGTACCGCTATTGATTATGGCTTGTGATTTCATGAGTTATTCTTAGAGTAATATATTTAGCATTGTATTTTTTGTTTTCCCAACATTTCTTAATCAACTAAATTTCAAAAAGTATGTGTGTGTGTGTGTGTGTGTGTGTGTGTGTATATATATATATAAAATTTCATTATAGGAACAGTATGTTACATTTTTCAGACTCCTTGGAACACTGATATAAATAACCAAATACCAAAGACTTGAGTACAGAGAACTTTACAACAAAATATTTCTTTTAGTTCTGGTTAGGTTTTTATTGCAAGTTCCTTACACTTCAGTCTCCTCTCTTTTTATTATTCTTTCTACCTTGAACATACAGTGAAACTTCTGCCAACATAGATGTTTAGGCACTTTATCATTTTTAGCTTTTATAGCTTGTTCTTCTAAGTTTTCACTCTCAGGATGGAATCAGAAACATAGACACATAAGTCACAATCACAATATGGTTTTCTGAGAAGAACGGATATAAAATCAGAAAATCAAACTGATTCCCTCAGAGGGTAACAAGAAAGACCAAATGATATAGTACACATGAAATACCTAGCACAGAGCCATGCCAAAGGAATTTGGCTTTGAAGGATCCAAAAACATTAAGCTATAGAATGAAAAAAAAATCAGATAAAGGAATAATTATGAAGCACATCTGATGAAGATGGAATCTAGAAGTCTAAAGACAGAGTAATGGATTTATAACCATTTCAATCGCCATGAAATCATGAGAATCACTTTAAACCAATGGCAGTTGAATGAAGAAGACACAAGATATACTTAGGAGATAGAGTCAGATACTTCAGTGAATGACTGAATTGGAACCGGAAAAGACTGCAGAAAAAGGAAAATCAAGGATGACTCATGGATTGCTGGGTTGAGAGACTTGGCACTTGGTGCTTGAGTGAATTACTATGCTATAAACAGATACAGAGAAAGGTGTGAGAAAAGTGGGAAGGATGGGAAGATGCTTAGGAGAAATAATGTGGTTAGATGCCAACTAGTTAAGACTGAGTGAAATACCTCAATGAAAAGGTCTAAGAGATACACAGATCAGACCAGAGAGAGGTCTAAAATTAGGTGCATTATTAAGCCCAGGGCAATCGATGACAAATTCGGAATTTCTAGTTCTAAAAGAATAATTAGATTTATTGAAGTTAGCCCAACGTGGTACAATTTATTATGAGTCCATTAAAATGATTTTTAGTAATAGAAAAATACTCAAAGAATCAAATCAAATCAAATAAACAGAATGCAAAATTGTTTGTACAATAAAATCTCAATTGTGTAAACAAAATAGGCCTCAAAATCTGGAAAGAAAATTATTAAACTGTTAAACACTCATGTTAGAGTTTAAAATTTATAGTGATTTTCCCCTCTTTTTATTTGTCTTTACTTTATAGGCTTTCTATGTGCATTACTCAAAAAAATCAGTTTAGTAAGGATGGTTTCCTGGAATGAAATGATTTTAATTGAATGCAAAGAACTAGGTAGAAAGAAATCAGGTGAGGACAGTGGTATTAGAGGCACACAGGTAAGGAATGTAGTGTGTGCAAGGAACTGTAAGTAGTTAAAAATTGTTGTCATATATAGCATGAGGCAGAGAATGGTCAGAGAGGTAGCTGGTGAGGAAGATATGGTTGCATCATAGAAGCCCGTTGTATTAAGATTGTCCCTCATACTCTGGGCAGCTAGTGAAGAAATACACAATAGGTGTCCTCTAACAAATGAATGGATAAAGAAAGTGAAAAAAAATGTGGTGTATATATACAATGAAGTATTACTCAGTCATAAAGAAGAATGATTTGTGGTATTTTCTGGTAAATGGGTGGAACTGGAGACTCTCTTGCTAACTGAAATGAGCCAGTCCCAAACAACCAAAAGCTGAATGTTTCCTCTGTCATGAAGAAGATAATCCAAAATAAGAGAAGTTGGAGAAAGAGATAAAAGGGGAATAAGGGAGAGGGAAATTCATCAAAATAGAAGAAATGTCAGTAGCATAGATAAAAAGGATTGAAGAGGGGGGACAGAAACGGGGAAGAATAGTAGAAGTTCCAAATGCACATATATGGATATAGCACAGTGAATCCCAACATCAAGTACATCCATAAGACACTAATTTCAAAAGAAAACTATAAATTGCAGAAATATCAGTAGAGTAGTTGGAGGGGAGTAGGGGAAGGGAGTAAGCTTGGGGACTGAATTTAAAGCAAATGATATTCCATGCTCTTGGATTATGTCAAAATGTATCCTAATGTTATACATAATTAAAAAGAATCAATAAAAATAAAGAAACACACAAGCAATGTTTTCTTTTGTTGGGGTTGCTATAATTAAGTGCCATAGACTGGTTTCCTTAAACAATAGAATTTTATTTTCTTATAATGCTAAAGTCTAAAAATCCAAGATAAGGTACCAGCAGAGCGGGTTTCTTCTGAAGCCCTCTTCTGGGTTTGTAGGTGGCTCTCTTTTCCCTATGTCTTTACATGACCTTCCCTTTGTGCATCTATTTTCTAATTTCCCCTTTTGATAAGTTTACAAAGCATATTGCATTAAGGTATGCCCTGGTGACCTTTTTTCAAGATAATGACTTCTTTGAAAATGAAATATTCAAATACAGTCACATTTTGAGCTACTGGAGATTAAGGCTTCAATGTATCAATTTTGAAGGGACACAACTCAGTTAACGATAGGGAATTACGTGGTTAAGTTTCCTTTGGGAATCCTATAGAGTATGGATTTGAGGAATAAGAGACAGATTAACAGATTATTATAATAATACAGGTAAAAAAATCAGGTTATGGTATAAAACAATGTTACCAGAAATAGAAAGAAAGGAACCAATTACTGACACATTCAGCAAATGAAATTGGGTGGTAAGACCATAAATTAATATTTAAAAATAATAACTTGAAATAAGGAACTGGTTTGGAGGCAAAATGATGAATTCAATTTGAGGAAATCCAATTAAAGTTACCTAGAATGCAGTTAGATACAGGAATCTAAACAACAAAGAAAGATAATAATCATGGAAGTTTAGGTTCAGCCTTTGTTAGTATGTATGCCTTTTGAAACTATAATGTAGATGCTCTTGTACTGAGTGATGAGAGTAAAGGACTGGAGGAAAACACCATTTGGAGGCTGGGCAAAGAAGAAACCTATGTCAATGTATGTGACATGAAGCAAAGCAAGAGAGTAACTTGTATGAAGCCAAGCAAGAGAGTAACTTGTCCCAGAATCTAAAGAGAGTGAAAGATGAAGGGAAAGATCAATAATGAAAGAGAGCCAACACAAAGATAATGACTGAGAATTGTTAGTTGGATTTGGAATTTGAAAATTTTTTTAGACATTAATACTCATCCTTGAGCTTTTATGCACTTGGCAATGTGTGAAGTGTGTCATGTATTTATTTCATTGTGAGCATCAGTAAAATAGACTGAGGAAAGTATCATTGTTTCATTTTGCCCATTAGGAAGACTATTGTTCAATAGTCAAATACCTGGCCCAAGGTCAGACGGAGAATGTCAGACATGGAAATCAGTCCTAGAATTCTTTCTGTGTCGCCAAAGAAACTGAGATATGAGAAGGGGATTGGACATCAGAAAGTAGTGGGCTGATCAGTAAATAGTTAGTGAGTAAGTAAGAGTCCCCTTTTCAGAAGAGAAAGGAAGACAGAGACCAGCTCATCTAGTTCCCTTTCATTTCCCCATTGTTTTGTACATTGCCTGTACATGGTAAATGCTAAAAAATTTTTAGTTCAATGAACAATATATAAATGTTAACTTGTGCTCACTATTAGGTATGTATGTAAGAAGTGGAAGAGGAGGTAGCAGAGGTGTAGATTCCCCTTATCCGCAGATAGAGAAGATGAGGTTGAAGGAAGAAGCTAGGTCCTTCCTAGAAGAGGTTGATAGAGCCTGGGATCAGGTGCACAAGTAGGAATTACCTTGAATGAAGGAAGAAACACTTCTTTTAGGTTGGAAAAAAAAAAGAATGAGGTATAGAAATAAATGTGTACAGACACTTAGTGAGTTATTGCATTACCCAACAATCCCTCCCATATTAAAGTCCTTTAGGAAGGAACATTTTACCATCCCCAGGTAATTATTTACTTTAAAGTTTTATTAAATTTATACATGAAATTCCCTATACTTAGATTACCCTCTTTTCATTATGTAGTAATTTCTTATAAAAAAAATAAATATCTAAATGACAGGTTACCTTGGAATAATTTCTTGAATTCACCAGGTTCAATGACTCCCATCTATTTACACCTCTTATTTGCACTCACTCCCTGTTTTGAAAAGAATTGGAGGTCATCAATAAACATACTCCCATTTATTTATTAGACTCCTTTGAAATTTCTTAGCACATCAACAAAATATTTCTAAATGTTATAATATTTTATAGAAAAAGGCATTTCCAACGTTTGTTAACTTACAGACAATTGCATTTTCTTAGTTCAACTTTTTATATCTAAAAAAATTTAAGTTTTCTTACCAGTTAACTAAGACTACTCTGGTGTTTGATTGCATTTTGTAATAAAAGGATATTGTTAATTCATTGAGTGTCAATAATCTCTTACTTCAAATGATGCATAAATTGGAAATTTATTTTTATACAATATATTTAAAGAACAAAATGTTGCTTGCCTATGAAGATTACCTAATGATCACCTTGATGTTTAAAGAAAATGATTTTTATTTGTGCCCTATCTTCAAAGTCAAATTATGCTGTAATACTTTAAAGCTTTCAGCTGGTGTTGAATTTTTGCTGGTTCAATAGTGGGATGAGAATATTGACTGCTATATTACTGTTCTGTCAGATAATTTTGTTCTTGAATAATCTATATGACCTATGAGAAGGGCAAATGATAAGGCAGAGAGATGTGAGACAAAACACTAAAATGTTATTGTTTTGAGTTTGGCGGCTGTCTAATTGAATATTTCAAAATTATCCAAGGAAAATGCACAAAATACATAATTATGTGCAATTTGAGCTTGAGCTTGAGCTATGTAGTTTTAGTCTGTCTCACTTATAAAATGTAGTCAAGTTATTTAAAATATAAAAAGTTAATATTCTTAATAATATTTTGTACATATTATTATTTTCCATAAATCATCAAAATAAGAATGTGAACTTAATAAGCATACATTGGGAGAGTTAAAATAATCATGTAAAATAGTTATGTCATTTAAAAGACTTTTAAGTATTTATTTAATATTATGTCCAAAAATAAATCAATCAATCAAACTTTGATCAAAGTCTAGGATACAAAGTATCTTCACAAAGATTCTGTTTATGTATTGCCTCAATCAAACAATCAGATAGATAATTTTGTTCAGTCTATATGCAATCCCAGTATATTTATTGTATATGTAGAGCACTGATCCAGTTCTTATAATGTGATTATTTACCATGTGGTTTGGAAGACTATACTTCTTGCCTTTTAATGTGAAAATGATTTAAGATTAATGTACACAAATCTCAGCTGTATGCAAAAATACTGTAATGAAATATTATATTTTCACTTTTTAATTGAAAATATGAAAATCATCTTAAATGGAACAAAGAGAAATTTCTAAAGCAACCAAGGTATTCAATTATCATTTACTATTATATATAGCCATAATTGCATTTATCTGAGTAATCATAATTTGCTTTGTGTTTTGGTATTTGAGCATATTCACTTTTTAAATTATTATTCATCAGTAAAACTGTGGCACTTAATTTGAATAAAATGTACATCAAAAATTGTGAACAAAATATGTATGTCATTCATTGAAACATATGATTGGTGGCTTTTCTGGGAGTAAAATGGAGAGAAAATTAGAGATTAGAGGAATAGTATGATTAATTGATTCAGAGTGACTCCTGCTGAAAAATTATGTTCAATAAGAATCTGTCATAATTTGTGATCGTTTGTCACAATACAGTTCATCAAATATAATGGATTCAGGAGCATAAGCAGTAAAAGTGACTGTACAAAATGTGAGGCTTTTTAAATGAAAAAGATGGTTTCCAAACTGATTGGGTTCTAAATAGCCATGGTATATTAATCTGAAGTATCATGAGTATTTCCAGGGATAGTAAATGTTCGTAAAATATTTTTTCTAATATATACACTTATTATTTGCACTCAAACCTTTTTTTTTTTTTTTTGATACCTGGAATTGAACCCAAGGGTACTTAACCACTGAGCCACATCCCCAACCCTTTTTATATTTATTTTTTGAGTCAAGGTCTTACAACGTGGCTTCATGCCGTACTAAGTTTCTGAGGCTGACTTTGAACTTACAATCCTACTACTTCAGTCTCCTGAACCACTAGGATCACAGGTATATGGCACCACAGTGAGCCTAAAAATTTTTAAAGATCAAATCATAGTAGCTGGTGTTGTGGCTCAAGTGGTAGAGTGCTCATCTTGCACATGGGAGGCATGGGGTTCAATCCTCAGCACCACATAAAAATAAAATAAAGATATTGTATCCACCTAAAAATAAAAGAAAAAATCAGATTATACACATTTTTATTAAAGCATGAAGAAGCCCAGCAAAAGTTGCTGCTTAAACGTTCAATGGGAAATAAATGGGAAGCATGTTTCTTTTTACAACCCCAAACATTTTTCCAGTCAAAATTCATTTCAGGTGGTAAAATGTATCCTTCTATATTATGTTCACTTACATATATTTTCCTCACTGGTATCTTTCAGTGATGTTTTCTTACATAAGAGTTTTTTAAAAAAACACTGTAAGAGATTAAACTCTTGATAGGAATATCACAGAATTTTCCAAGAAAACTATAGGGGAAATTCATACATTTTGTCACTTCCAGAGAGCAAAAGTTTACCATTGAAATCCACGGTAAAATATCAGTGAATCAGGTCTATTCCAATTCTGCATTAAACATTATGCATCAATAATGTTTGTAATTGTAGAATGGAGTTCATTTAAATGAGTAGAAATAGTTTTGGAAGATTAAGCAAGTTATTTTCAGGAGAATGGCTGATAAACTTGATGAACATCAATGAAAGTTTTGCTTGCTCCTTTATGGAAGTACGCCTGTTTTATTGTCATCTGGCCCGATTCTACTCTGAGTTTGATTTTCCATTTCTATTTTATCTCATATTTTTCCTAATCCTAGAACTGTACCACTTTACAAAAATCTTATTTAAAACCTATTTGTGTGGAATTACATTAAAGCCAAGTAAACTTTCTACCTCCCTATACTGTAAACCAATTGGTAATTATTTTTAGTCACCTTCTGCGTTAGGAGTTCCATCTTTTGGGCATTGAAATTGATTTTTCTCATCTTAGCATCTGAAGATCCAGAGTGTGCCCCTTGCCCAATCGCCTGAGACTATACAGTGACACCTACAACAGAGGATGTGGAGGCAGCAGCTTTTCGGGCACCAGAAATGGCAGCATCAGGAGCATCAGCACGAATAGACTTTGTAGAGGTAGTTCTCCCAAACTACACGGTGAAACCAAACATTTTTGGTGCGCCACCTGCTGGTGGGTCTGCCGTTTAACTGCCTGGTGTATACAAAATGTTTGGTCTTTGTTAAAATTTAACAATGACATTCCTGACTAGGATAGAGAGATCTGATTTTTTTTTTTTTTCCCACATGTGTTCAGTTGCCATAACTTTCAATGAACATGAACTTTTATTAGGCTCAGGAAAACATTAAGAACCATGTTTTATCAAATTTGTTTTACTATTTGTTATGCAAAATTGCTGTTGCATATAATTTTGTATAAATATTTTTAAACTTACATTAAAATAAGCCATCCTTATTCAATAACAAAAGATAATTTCTTTAGTCTATGAAATTATTTTGATACTGAATATATTTGTCCAGTTTTTCTCCCTGAGGAAGTTCTATTGTGAACTTATTCTGTAAAATGAAAGATTATTCCCAGATGGCCCCAAGTCAAAATATGAAATGCTGGTGATTGATTTATTTTTATATAATATTTTATATAATTTAATGTGAAATGGTTATTTTCCCACTGTAAAAATATTTTTTGTTAATTAACCACATTGGCTTTATTTGTACAGTTCATTGACTTTCAATTGCATGCAAAATGAGTCTGAAAAGATGCTTTTGCAAAATGAATAACAATCAAAATAATGGGTGCATTTACTTTGAACATTTTAAACATATGACTAAGAAGCAGGATAATATTTCTTACAAACGTTAAACAGTTCAATGCCTTGAAGCATCATCGGTTTGCCTAATGCAGTGCAGCATAACCCACTTTCACCCTGTTCTATTCTGGAACTAAGCAAAGTATTTTTTAAAATTATGATAATTTTATTGGAGATACTTCTTGATTCAATACAATTTGAGGGATCTTCTTAAAAAACCAACATGAACAGAATACCATTGAGAGTAATAACTTGTCCTGTATTTTTAAAATATTTCAAAAAAATATTTTACAATTATTTCTTTCACTTTCTAGGAAAAAATAAAGTATGACATTTTCTACAAAACCTATGCTGTGGAACCAAAGTGTATTGTGCTGATTATTTCTATTCCGCCTTATATATTTTAATTATGTGAAACATATAAAATATGAGGTGATTTCCTAGAATGCAAATAACACTTCGTATGAAACACATATGCATATGAAAGTCCATGTTGATATTTTTGTTAAAATTATGTAAATTCTGATTTTTCCAGAATTACTTGTGAAGATCTATGTAAAAATGTATAAATCTACTTAATTGTGTTTGTATAACACTGTTTTAGCCATGTTTAGCACATGCTGACTTCTATCATCTTTACACATATTGCGTATCTCTCAAACAGTATTCTGAAAGATATATTGCTATTCTAAGAACACAAAATATAAGTGTCTGATATTCCTTTAAAATAAATTTTATTATCATAGTGCAGTTAAAAGATTAAAACAATATTTAAACAATGTGTTCTTAAGAAATCTCAGTGTCCTTCAAATACCACCAATTCCTAACTTTCAAAAATTTGGTTTGGATAGTATTGAAACATTTGACCTGAAAATAGCTTTAAAGATGAAAGAAATATTGCTGTTCTGCCTCTAAGATGTTCCAAGTAAGAAACTGAACTTTTCTTCGTTAAAGCTTTAAAAATCTTATAAAGTTGCAATTAAAGTTTGCAGTAATGTATAGACTGTTGGATAATTATTTTGCTGGCATAACCTCAGTGCAGTAAGCCACATTGCCTTCTGGTCTTATGAGAATGTGTGATAATCAAAAGTTTGAAAGCATGTATGTGTAGGATAAAGGAAACTTTTCTTAATGAAAATAAATTAACAAATAATGCAAATAACTGTTGTCAAAGCTGAAATGGTTTAAAATTGCAACCACAGAAGTGATTATGCAAAGAAATTGTTAAACTAAATATCACCGAACATAATACTTGATTCATATTTGCCTACTGTTCATACCATATGTCACTGTTAATGTTCCAACAAGCATAAATGATTTTAAATTCATTTGTTTACATTAATCTAATCTTTCATTCATAGAGAAGTTTCACGTGCTAACAACAAATTATTAAATGTGTTTATTTTATAAAGTTACATTTTTAACTTCTAGATTAGTTTTTAATCAACCAAGTAAAATGATAAGAGGATGAAAGATATTTATATGCATTTACTGTTATTGAACTAGTAATTTTTACTGAACTAGCTTTTAGAAATATATTCTATTAATTCATGAGTATTGGGATAGCCATATTAAACCAGAATTTGGCTAAATGTACTTAATAAGGAAAAATAACAACAAAAAAATACCTCTTAAGAGGAAGGCAATAAAATATGCAGGTTATCTGTTCTCTAGGATACCAAGTACAAAAAGCCCTTTCCCCTCTCATAAAATTCAGACCAACTCCTGAGCACTTGGGACGTGATGTGAACAACACACGGAATTGCCCTTCAACACCTTATTGACATATTGTGAACAGAAGTCCGTTTTTATGTCTCTTAGGAGTGCCTCGAAGAATAGAATAGAAGACAGATTCCCTTGTTTCTCAACAGCTACGGTTCCTAGAAGTTTGTTAAGAATTTCTTACTTATGAGGCTGAGTTTGCACTTGCCTAGCACATATGAGACACTGAGTTCAATCCTTAGCACCACATAAATATACATATTTATATATATAAAACAAATAAAGTTATTTAAAAAGTTTAAAAAAAGAATTTCTTACATATTTTCTCCCATCAAACTTGCATATCAAACTTTCCCAATTAAGGTGTCTGCCACTTCACATTTATTTTAAATCAAGTCAACTCTGCTGCAGAAAAACTATCAGATCCAAACATTGTCTCTAAAATTATGATTAGTCTACAAATTTTAGTAAAAAAAAAAATAAAAGAAGCCATATTCAGTATAGTCTATTTTATATCACTTGTTTCTGCCACTAGCAATCAATTCAAGTTGGATAAAGACTGTTAGGTTTTTGGTATAAAAATGAAATAATACTAAAAGTGATGGCCTGGATGTTCAGTTAGGTATACTAAAAATAGAAGGGATTGGAACAGCTTAAGGGTGTGGAAACTACATAGTTTTTCAAGTTCTCCTTGAGATAAAACTCTTCTTTCAAACCAATAATCCCCCAAACCCCTCCATATATGTCATTTATTTTGGTTTCAGCTGCATTTAACACAACTGTGTGTGGACACAACATCTGAAATTCAAACTTCTTCTGCTCAGGCAAATTTTGGAGAAAATACAAACATATTCAAACAAGTTAAATAAACTCTTCTTTAGATCTGACTCAGTGTTAAGCAGGATGATTAATCCTGGAGACACCAAATGCAAGGAGCCCCTGCTTAGGTAGCTCAGAGTCTGGTGAGGAATACAGACAATTGCATCAGCATAGGCTGGACAGCCTGGTGCACAGGACTACAGAAATACCACAAATGCACAGAAATAGCACAGAGAAGTACTTAGTTCTCAGATAGTACCATAAAGTCCAGGTGAGAACCTCAAAAGAGGTGAAGTCTAAAGGGTCTTTCAAACAATAAACTGGAATTTAAAAACGTACAGGAGAACAAGTGTTGCATAGAGGGTAGGTGTCTTGAGGATAAAATAGTAGGCATGAGGAGGGATTAGCCATGACAGAGAGGAGAGATCAAGAGGGATTCATATGTATGGTTGAACTTCATTTTGTGGACAGTAGTGCATTTTTAATGAAAGAATTTTCAGAGAAGAACAAGTCAGATCTGTGAGTGACGGAATAAAAATTGCTAAGAATTCATAGGAACCCTCTGTGCTAAGAAAGCAAAGAACAAAGCCACTCTTAATTTCTTTTGTTAAAAAAAAAAGATTTATTGAAATGTAAAACATATAACCCAAAACATACCCATTTTAATTGTCCAATTCAATACTTTCTGGTAAATTTATAGAGTTGTAAAGTTATCACCACAATCCAATTTGGGACATTTTCATTAGTCTCCTTCCAAATTTCTCCTGCTCATTCAGAGTCAATTTCCATGCCTAACATCTCTCCTACCCCAACCCCAGGCAACCCCTAATCTGATTTCTGTCTCTTTAAATTTTTCTTTTCTGCACATTTTATATAAATGGAATTGCATGTACTTTTTTGGTTATCTGGCTTCTTTCACTTAGCATAATGTTGTAGAGGTTTCTGCCAGATTGTTATTAGATGAACAAAACAGAAGTGTTTCACTCCCAAAAGACACCATGAACATGGAGAAAAGAAGATAATGTAATAAGGATGTCATGTGAGCCTTCCATAGAAGCAGAGGATACAAGGTATGGAGGGACCAAGTTAGGAAAGATGGCAGCGAAGAGAGTTGAGTTGGAGTAGAAGAACCAGCCCTGTGGGCTTCCTAAGGAAACTGGAAATGAGAGAACATGCCATATCAGGGACACATACTGAGGACTCTAACCAGCAACGAGGAAAGAAGTAATGGAGGATAGAAGACGGGGTAATGACAGGTATGAGGAGAGTTCTTAGGAAGGAGAGTAAGATTTCCCTAGGAATATTGGTGTGCTATAGGGTATGGAGGAAAATATCAGTAAGTGCTATAAACCAAGATCCCCTAAATGTGGAAAACAATCTTAGAGGAAAATTGCCATTAGGGTCTATGGTTCTTTAAATATCCTTTACAACAATAATATAGGAGCAGCTGCCTGAAAAAATAGTTACTTTAATCTCTCCAAATAAGGGTGAATTTTGTGACAACAGGGATGAAGTCAAGTACATAGAGTTGCAGAAACATTTTTGGCAGTGAAATGCAAAGGGCTTTCATCAGAGCGTAGTTCATCTTGGCATTTATAGGGCAAAGGTTGGTAAAATCAAACTTCTTCCAGGCTATTTCTTAAATCAGTGCTCATTCTGCACTTTTATGATTTGATTTGAAAAGGATTTCCTGGACAATAGACATAGCCATGTTCAAATGTAACTAATAACAAATTGTGAAGCCAAATCAAAGCATCTTGCATTAATGTCTGTTTATAATTGACCATAAATCTGCTTCCCTTTATTAGTTTGACTAAGGTCCAATCCATATGTCAATCTACCAAGGCTTCTCTGGTTCCCCGACCATAGTCACTCTACTACATATGAATATGGGGCTTTGGATATAATATTACTAAAAGGAAACCATTTCAAGGGTCTGCTTCCTTGAGTTCTTTGAAGGCAGAACTGTCTTACTCATCATCCTACAATGGCTAGAAAAGTGCCTGGTCCAAAAGTTAAATTTGTTGAGTGGATAGAGCAGATGCAACAATCAGAGGAAATACTATTCCTGCTGAGTATTCTAGTATTATTACATGTAATAAAAAACAACAAAACTGAAATGTCTAAAGATATTCTCTGTACCTATTCATAAAATTGCAAAACTGTCCCAAGACTCATTTTCCTCAAAACTCACAGTGAGCATGGCGTGGTGGCATGCATCTGTAATTCCAGCACTCTGGGAGGCTGAGGCAGGAGTAGCTTGAGCCCAGCAGTTCCAGACCAGCCTGTGTAACACATAAAGACCCCAGCTACAAAACAAAACAAAAAAACTTCCAATGAGACCAACACATTTATGTGCTAGTTTCAATTGTGCTACTACAGTTTAAGTAGCCTTTATTTGAAAAGCTTAGGAGAAATGTTTAAAATTTTGAAGTTTTGTGGACTTTGGAGTATATTTAAATACATAATAAGATATCTTGGGGGATGGAACTGAAGATAATTTCAATCAGTATTTTTATTGGCCCTAAGTTTTGACCAAGACCTGCACATGAGGTCAGATGTGGAAATTTTCACTTGTATATGATATAAGTGTTCAAAAAATTTTGAATTTTAGAGCAATTTGAATTTGGAATTTGAGGTTTTTGGAATAGGAATGTTCAACCTGAAAAAGATTTCTGAGTTTTTAACTGTTAGCATCATCATATAATACACACACACACACATATATGTATATATATATATGCTTGCATGTGTGTGTGTATCCATTTGAATTACTATGACACCAAAAACTTAGGCAAAAAAAAAGCAAAAATAAACAGATGGGACATATCTAAGTGAAAAGATTCCATATAGCAAAGAAAATGTTAGCAAAATGAAAAGACAATTTTTATATTGTGAGAAAATATTTGTCATCTGTTAAGTCTGAGAAGGGTCAATATGCAAAACACATAAAGAAATTAAAAAACTCAATAGCGAATCAACCCAATGTGAAAGATAAGCAAAAGACCTTATAGGCGTTTTTCCAAGGAATACATATAATAGCCAATAGGTTTTGAAAGTTTTCAATATCTCTAATCATTAAGCGAATACAGATCGAAACCACAATGAGATAGCATCTCATACCTGTTAGGACACAATTATCAGAACAAAAACAGATAAAAAGTATTGAGGATGGTATTTAGAAAATTTAAATTTGTGGCAATGTGAATGAATAAAGCCATTAGGGAAAATAATATGGAGATTTCTCAAAACATTAACAATAAAACTACTGGGGCTAGGGTTGTAGCTCAGTCGTAAAGTACTTGCCTTGCATGTGAGAGGCATTGGGTTCAATCCTTAGCACCATGTAAAAATAAATAAATAAAGATATTGTGTTCCTCTACAACTAAAAAACAATTTTACAAAATAAATAAATAATGAAACTACTATTGATCCAGTAGTTCCTTTTCTGAATATATACAGTAACCAAAATATAAAAGCAAACTTGTAGTCAACTGATAAATAAAGAAATTATGAGATATATATACATACACACACATGCATACACATATATATGCACATATACATGCATATATCTCACTTACATATAATGGAGTATTTGAACTTAAAGAAGGAGTCCTGTCATTTGCAACAGCTTGAAATGCATGGATTATATTTTGTTAAGTGAATTAAGTCAGTCACAAAAAGAAAAATGCTGCATGACCTCAAAGAAGGTCAATTATATAGAAACAGAGTAAGGTGGCATTAGCAGGGGGTAGGGGATGGTGCATAAGGAATAATGTAGGTCAGAGTGTACAAACTCATGTTTATAAGATGGATATTTTCTAAAAACTTAAAGCACAAGATGGTGACTATATTAATAATGTATGGTATTCTAAAATATTCTAAGAAAGTCAACCTGAATTATTATCACCATAGGAATAAAAGAACGTATCTGTATGAGGTGATGGATAAGTTAATTAGCTTCATTATGGTAACCTTTGCACAATGTATGCATGTATCAAAACACCAAGTTGTACATATTGAGTATATACAACTTTTTCTTGTCAAATATACCTCAATAAAGTTGAAAATTTTTTAAATGTAAAAGTAAAGTAAAAGAGGACATGAATAACAAGGACAGGGTGTTCAAGGCAAGAGTTAAAAACTCAAATGACAGAATTTAAATGTTGGTGCAACATCTCACAAATAAAGCAAACCATGCATTTAAGCTCTTCAAATCCCTCTTGTACTGTGGTAGGCCTGAAGGTGTACAAAGTTGTATGCATTGCAACTCAAACTTGGCTTTGACCTCTCACTAAACCATGACTGAAACAAAACTTACTTGGACTTTAAATAGTCTCTTATTCTTTAACAATAAAGGGAACTAATGTTTATTTGGTGGATGCCAGGCTCTGTACCTACATGCATTATTTCATAAAACCTTGTAGCTACTGTGTGAAGTACGTATTGTCACATTTGAGAAAAACTGAGTCTCAGAGAAATTAAATGATTTACCCAAGATCGCTCTGGTAGAAAGTAGCAGAAACTGTGCTCAACCCACTTTTCTCTCCAATACTGCATAATATATCAACTCAATTGCTTTTTCTATCAATTATAGTTTTGCCTAAGTTCTGTTTAAGAAATTTCTAATTACTTCTAACGATATCAGTCATTTGATTTACCTTGAAGTCACTTGATTAGAAATAAGACTATATTAATGATCCTTAAAGATTATAGATATTTATCACTCATGACAAGATTTGCTTATTCTCTTAAGGTGTTTTTAATACTTAAAGTACTGGAGATTGAAGTGGAACAAACTATGTTATGTGCATTTATGGATATATCAAAAATTAATCCCATTATGTATAACTATAGTGCCCTACTAAATATTTATAAAATAAATCATGGTACATATTGGGTTTTGGAATCACAGATTAACCAGTTAATCCTCATAATGAAAATTGAGGTCAGTGAGTTTCATAATTATGAGCATCAATTATTTGCAATAATATAATGCTGCCTTGATTTACGATTCACTGTCTTTCCAGTTTTATTTTCCAACCTCTTAAAATCAAGGTGATTTCCTTGTATTTTCTAAGACTTGAACTTGCAAAAAATAACAATACTTCATTCAGCTAATATGCACTAAACACTTTGAAGCCCAGCAAAGAATACTTTCAACAGTGTTTTGGGGTTTTTTTGATCTTCATATTAACCTGATAAGGAAGCTATAAACATATTTCCTATTAAGCAAATAAGAACTTTAACATTATTCATTAAAATATAAATCATATCCTTAGTGCATGGGCAGTGCATTTATTTTTACATAAGCTTATGCTATTATTGATGTATATTAATCCAATATTTTTTTCTTGAGGACATATTTCAAATTGTAATTCTCAATATAAGTAGATGCTTTGTAGAAGGATTTCATACCAACTAGTAAAATTTTTAAATATAAATTATTTTACTTAGTAATTTACATAAATATTGTTAAGCAGATTAGGATACTTCTATACAGTAACTATTAAAGTACTTTCAGTATTCGTTGAGATAAGTAGATAAGCTACATAGCTTCTAATATCAAGGCATTTGGTATTCTAAGAGATTTTCAAATTTACTTTTTAATACAAAATTCTCATTCTTGAAGTACAAACACTCTTTTCAGTCCTTTCAGTGAGCTCTTGCTTTCATAGAAGAGAGAGTCTAGGCCAAGGGAAGTCATGTGCAAAAGCAGAGAGATGAATGAGAAACTGATGAATTATGCAAAATACCAAGAGGATCGTTTGTGTGGAGTACTGGCTAGTGAATTTCAAGAAATGAAGTTTGAGAAGTATAATAGAACCTATTCAAGTATGATTTTATATGCCAGTAGAAAAGGTCAATAAGCAGAAATAAAACCTTGTACAGTAGTGGGTACACACCTGTAGTCCCAGCTACTCTGGAGGATCACTTGAGAACAGAAGTTTAAGTCCAGCTTGGGTAATGTAATTTTTAAAAAATTAAAAATAAACAGAAATAAGCTTCATTAAGTTGATTTTGCAAAAGTTATTCCCTGTTCAATCTTACCTCTAATACCTATTGGTAATAGAGTTGCTGTTATTAAGTTCTGAATTCTTTATGTACATTAACTCATTTAGTCCTCAGAGTAACTCTTTGAAGTAGATATCTATACTATTATCTCTGTTTTATAAATGAAGAAACTAAAACAAGAAATAACTTGGCCAAGGTCAGAAAGCTGTTAAAATTTGAACCCAAACAACCTCACTCTGAAGCCTTATTCTTGATTGCAGTAGTGCAGCTAAAGAGAGCCCACTCCGGCTAAAATAAAGTTTTGAGGATACATGATGATATTGTTAGAGGTTTACATGTCAAATTTAATAAATCATCCACAGGACAAATACGCCATGGTTCCTCTTAGGTAAGACACCTGGAATAGGCAGAGATATGGAAGTAAACAACAGAACTCTGGTTACCAGGGAAAGATGCAGAGTTCTTGTTCAAAGGGTATAAAGCTAGTTATGTAAAGTAATTAAGTTCCAAAGTCTGCCGTACACCATTTTTTATATATATTTTGTATATTTTTTGTAGCTGTATATGAACAGCATGCCTTTAATTAATTAATTTATTTTTTTATGTAGTGTTAAGGATTGAACCCAGTGCCTCACGCATGCTAGGCAAACATTGCATTGAGTTACAGCCCTAATCCCTTTAATTTATATAGTTTATAATAAGACATAGCATATTTAAGTTAATAGGATAGCTGTCATGTTGAGTATTCTTACAATAAATAAATACACAAAAACACCACCAAAGAAACACAAGAAAATTTTGGAACTGATAGATGTTTTCTTTTAACATGTTTTTTTAAATTTGTTCTTTTTAAATATACAGGAAAGTAGAGTATATTTTGACATATCATACATACATGAAGTATAAGTTATTCTAATTAGGATCTCAGTCTTGTGGACATACATGATGTGGAGTTCACTGCTGATGTTGTCATATGAACATAGGAAAGTTATGTCCAATTCATTCTACCGTTTTCCCTGTTCCCATTCCCCCTCACTTCCCTTCATTCTGCTTTGTCTAGTCCAATAAACTTCTATTCTTCCCTCCCACCAATGTTTATTGTATGTTAGCATCCACATATCAGAACGTTCTGCCTTTCGTTTGGGGGGATTAGCTTATTTCACTTAGCATGATAGTCACCAGTTCCATCCATTTACTGGAAAATGCTACAATTTCATTCGTTTGTATGACTAAGAAATATTCCATTGTATATATGTACCACATTTTCTTCATCCATTTATCTTCTTAGGGCATCTAGGTTCCATAGATTAGCTATTGTGACTTCAGCTGCTATAAACATTGATATGGCTGCATCACTGTAGTATGTTGATTTCAAATCCTTGGGGTATATACCAAGGACTAGAATAACTGGGTCAAATGGTAGTTATACTCCAAGTTTCCTAAGGAGTCTCCATACTGCTTTCCACAGTGGTTGCATCAATTTGCAGTCCCACCAGCAATGTCTGAGTGAACCTTTTCCCCTACATCCTCGCCAACATTATTGTTACTTGTATTCTTGATAATTGCCATCCTGACTAGAATAAGGTGGAATCTCGGTGTGGTTTTAATTTGTTTTTCCCTAATTGCTAGAGTTGTTGAACATTTTTTTTATATATTTATTGACCATTTGTATTTCTTCTTCTATGAAGTGCCTGTTCATTTCCTTTACCCACTTATTGATTGGGTTATTTGTTTTGTTTGTTTGTTTGTTTGTTTGTTTTTGGTTTTTTGAGTTCTTTGTATATCCTGGAGATTAATGCTCTGAGGTATAGGTGGTAAAGATTTTCTCCCATTATGTGGGCTCTGTCTTCACCTTCTTGTTTCCTTTGCTGTGAAGAAGCTTTTTAGTTTGATACCATCTCACTTATTGATTCTTGATTTTACTTCTTACGCTTCAGGAGTCTTATTGAGGAAGTTGGTTCCTTAGCCACCATGATGCAAAGTTAGGCCTACACTTTTCTTCTAGTAGGCACAGGGTCTCTGGTCTAATGCCTAGGTCATTGATCCACTTTGCCTTGAGTTTTGTGCAGGGTGAGAGATAGGGGATCAATTTCATTCTGCTACATATGAATTTCCAGTTTTACCAGCACTCTTTGCTGAAGAGGCTATCTTTTCTCCAATGTATATTTATGGTGCTTTTGTCTACTGTGAGATAACTGCATTTATGTGGGTTTGTCTCTGTGTCTTCTATTCTGTTCCATTGATCTTCATGTATGTTTTGGTACCAATACCATGCCGTTTTTGTTACTATTTCTGTCTAGTATAATCTAAGGTCTGGTTTTGTGATGCCTCCTGCTTCACATTTCTTACTAAGGATTGCCTTGGCTATTCTGGGCCTCTTATTTTTCCAAATGAATTTCATGACTACTTTTTTTATTTCTATGAAGAACATCATTGGAATTTTAATGGGAATTGCATTAAATTTGTAGAGTGCTTTTGATAGTACAGCCATTTTGACAATTAATCTTGTCTATCCAAAGAGATATTTATATCTTCTAATATTTTCTTCAATTTTTTTTTCTAATGTTCTGTAGTTTTCATTGTGGAGGGCTTTCACTTTCACCTCTTTTTTTATATTGATTCTCAAGTATTTTTTGATGCCATTGAGAATGGGATGGTGGATATGTTTATTATATAAGTGTATAAATATGAGCAATCTCAGCAAATTATATGCAGTATTTTATAGTTTTGGATACACTAGTTAATCCTAAATAAATCTGGAAAAGTGTATAATTTATTAAGTTTTGAAACATATGCACACAAGTGAAAGCACCACAATCAAAACAGTGAACTAATCCATCATCCCCAAAGTGTCCTCCTAACATTGGTCACCACATTACCTCTCCAGACACATACCATTCTATTTTCTGTGACTATAGGTCAGTTTGAATTTGCTAGAATGTAATGTAAGTATAATCATACATTATATCTTCTTTTATGTCTGCCTTCATTCATTAAGCAAAGTTATTTTGAGATTTATCCATGCTATAATGTTTACTGTTTTTTTATTGAATATTATTCCATTGTATAAATATACCAGGGTTGTTTACTCTTTCACCTTTTGATGGATATTTGGGTTACATTCTTCCAGGGTTAAACTTTTATAAATAGACTGCCATAAAAAATGTATTACTAGTTCTTTGTATGAATGTTGAGGGAAAGATATCAGGCATAAGCAACATGTTTTCATTTGTGTAGAGTCTAATATGAAGGAAAATTATCCTATGCTACCAGAATTTATGACAACAACTATCCTCTGGGATGTAGTGTAGTAACTAGAAAGTGCCTGAGGGGCTGCTTTGGAACTCTGACAATATTTTGTTTCTTGATCTTGATGTTGAGTACATAGATAACCATAGATAGATAATATATGAAAATTCAATAAGCAGTATTTTTCTGATTTATATTCTCTTATCGGTATCTTATACACTGATTAAAAATTAAAAGAGAGGCTAATGAACGGGTTGGGGTTCACCTAGATGGTTTTCTATACATGGTTTGCCTGGCATGTAGGCTTCCTGTTTCATGGCCCTACTACCTTTCAGTTACCTCTTTCCATAGTAGCCTCACTCTTTTTATACTGTTTCCTTTCTACTCTCTATTGCAATTGCCTGTTTTACCATATGTAGTTCTTATTACCATGACAATATAAACATTCTGAAAAAAATATATTATCTAACTTTTACATCTCTATGCCCACTCTGTGATAGTGCTTGGTACATAGTACATATTCCATGAATTCCTGTTTGATTTATATGAAACCTTCTTGATGGTTGCTTACACATGTGATCCAAGGTTACCCCCAGGATCTTTCATAATTTTATTTCAATTAAAGCCTTTTGTTCTTCTGTTGTCTATAAATTGTTGATTAGGTTGTGTGATATTGGAATTTTTTTCTTCCTATAATTTTTTAGCTCTGTTTTAGCATCCACTTTTCAAAATAATAATAGTATATTATTGAGTATTTGCTATGTACTCTATTTAAGATGCACAGCCCAAAAATACCCTCATTCTTTTTACAAACAACGAAGTTTAAGTACAGAGATGTTGAGTATCTTGCCCAAGATCATGTGGCTAGTGAATGACAGAACTCAAGTGTGATCCCAGACAGTCTGACTCCAGAACTCCAGAACGCATGCTTTTATCCAGTCGCCTTCTGTGTTTGTACATGTTATATTTGTTGTCCTGTTTCCTCCCTTCCTTTGGAACTATGATAAATTGTTAGCTTTTCAGAGTGGCTTTCTTTGAACCTTTTATATATAATAGCAGCCCTCTCCATAGTCTCTATCATTCTCATCCTTTATTTTCTAGTAGCTACCACCATTTTATATATTGAATTTACGGGGTTTTCTCCTTCTTATACATCCTTCCCCACTACAATGGTGGCAGAAACTATCTATTTTACTTTTGTCTGTCTTCCTATTTCTTATAATAAGATCTAGTATATGGTCAATGTTTAATAAATATTTGTTAAACAAATGAATGAATGCTTCACAGAATCAACACATACACTGTGGCATGTGATACCACAATGATGGCAAAGGACTTAAAATCTTTAAATCCCTTTTAGCAGAATTGCTTTCTGCATAAAATAGAGACCAAAAAGAGCCAGGCCTGGTGGCTCCTGCCTTTAATCCCAGTTACTTGGGAGGCTAAGGTGGGAGGATCACAATTTTGGCCAGCCTCAGCAAATTAGCGAGGTCCTCAGCAGTGAGCCCCTGTCTCAAAATAAAATATAAAAAGTACTGGGGATGTAGCTCAGTGGTAAAGCAGTGCTAGGTTCCACCCCCAGTACCAAAAATAAACAAATAAACAATAGAGACCAAAAAGAATGTCTATTAGGCAGAAGCATGAAAACCAATGCACATTCCATGTAGCACAACTGAACATGCCCTGATCATTTTAACTCAAGAGCATTTCTGAACATTCCTTGAAGGTTCAGTATGATGTTGATTTTCATTCTGGAGGAAATTTCCTCTGACAAAGGGGATTCTAAAGAGCATTCTTATATTACTGGCATTTTATAACTTTCCTTTTAGAAACCTCTGTATGGCTGCTTCGTGGAGAGTAGATATAAAGGGCACAATGGAATATAAGGTAACCCATTAGCAAAGCCATGGTAGTCATACGTGGGAGCAATAACTGAAGTTCTGAAGTAGAGCTGTGAAGATGGCTATGGAGATAAGACATGAGTTTCAGGGAGAGAAGAATTCATAGGGCTTCATCATGGAGAAAGAAATAACTCACAGGTTTCTGTTTTAAGCAATATCAGCAACAGAGGAAGGAAATCGAGAAGGTCAGGGAAGATGACTAATTTTGTTTTCAACATGATAAATTGGAAGTACATGTGGCGGATTTAAGGAGAGCTATTTTATAAATAATAAGAAATTTAGACCTGAAACTGGAAAGACCATCTGTGGCTGCAGAGTCATCCAATACATGAAGTTGCATAGGATGTTTATGTCAAACATGGTTCCAGTATCAGTGAGTTCAAGATAACCACCCAGTGTCCAATTCTGTATGATTTAAGCTGAGAAAGACTAATGAGAGGACACTGATGAATAAAAGAATTGACTGCAAGACAACCGGTAACAGAAACGAAGCAAAAGCAGCTTAAAAAGCATAGTGTTGTGGAACACCGTTGTTGCCTCCACCAAGCACCAATGCCTCGGTTAGCACTGGAACCCTGCCAGCACTGGTCATCAGTGAAAAAAAGATCTGCTCTTGGACCAGACACCAGAAGTCTCTTGCTGTCACCACTGCTGCTACGGCTGCTTGAGCCATGGTCAATTCCACATGGACAGTAGCTGCTGGACAGGGCATCCTTAAAGAATAAGGAACATCTGTCTTGTGGTATAACTGGGATACCAATTCAAAGACTCCAGAGAGGCTTGAAAGTCAAGTATCTGCTTTTTAAAAGGTAGAAGTTAATACTTACCAGGGAAAGGCCACTAGATACACCTGTTCACTCACATCAGGTATATTAATCACTGTTGCCAGAGGGATGGCGTGCCATGGAGAACGATGGAACATCTCAGTAAGAGGGGGCTAGGAAATATTTTCATAAATGATTTGGGGGAAAGAGTTCGGAAAAGGAATTATCTATTTACGATTGGGATTCTCTGAAATTATTGCATTTTTTTCTATTGGATATATCCGTGTCTTTTATCTATAGGATAAAAGGAATAGAAAGAAACTGAAGCTATCGTTAGAGATGAAGCAGTATCTCTCATATTCCTAGAGGCATAAACTCTGTTTTTATGTCTGTTCAGGTATATTTTATGCAGTGGTCTTATCTTTTTTTTTGTTTGTTTATTTGTTTGGTTTTGTTTTTGTTTTCATTGTGGTCACAAAGAATCCTCAACCAGAGTTCTGTTTCATGGAATTGCTTGTGACCAGCAGGGAAACACCATAGTCTAGGTAGTAGCACCCAGCTGTCAGCTATCAGGGCTGCTTTTACCTTTCATGGGAGGAAAGCTGTGCCTCCTACCAAGGCTCAAAAGTCACTGGGTCCTCATGTGGCTCTTCTGCCTTCACCAGCGAAAAGACCCTTACCAGATGCTGGAACTTTGGTCTTAAACTTCCTGCTTCCAGAAATGTGGGATATAAATTTCTTTTTTGTTTATGCTACATGCCCTAGTAGTCTGTTATAGAAGAACAGACTAAGACAGTTATGTTCCAATAAAATGTTATTTATGAATACTTAACTTAAATCTGCTATCATTTTCATATATCATAAAATGATATTCTTCTTTTGATATTTTCCTCACTATTTAAAAATGTCAAAACCATTCCTAACTTAAAGGCTGAGTGAAAAAGGACAGTGGGCCAGATTCAGCCTATGAGCTATCAGATACAGATCCCTGCTTTAATAAGAAACATTATTGATAAGAATCTGTCACCCACATGACTGGGATGGACAAAGAAGAACTGATGGTTTGGGTTGATTCAGAACATATCACGTGGCCTTAAAAATTATCATAATAGTGCTTTCCTTTAGTTTAGAGTCCTGTACTAAAACTCAGAGTCTATGTCTATTTTAACAGCTTGTAAATTAGGAAATAGTGACAGACTTCACCTACTACTTTATTTTTCTGCATTGATGTTCTAGGGCAAGATATATATATATATATATATATTTTTTTTTTTTCTTTTCTTTTTCTTTTTTTTTTTTTGGTGGTGCTGGGGACTAAACCCAGGGCCTCACCCATAATAAGCAAGTGCTTTACCACAGAACTACATCTGCATTACATAGATTTTTTTTTTCAGGTGAAACTAAACTTTTATTTTTCTTTGCTGATACAAATTCTATTTTGCATTTAAATAGAATAACTGATTACATAATATTATGTTTATGACATGGATAAATGCATATAAATGTGCACACATAGACATAAGCATGTTTTGCTTGTTGAATATATTCTTTTTGTCCACATATGCATATATATATATGTGTTGATTTTTGCCATATAACTTAGATTTTATATATATTAAAAAGTAAATCTTGCTGGGTACAATGACACATGCCTGTAATCCAAGCAGTTCAGGAGGCTGAGACAGGAGGATCATGAGTTCAAAGCCAGCCTCAGCAAAAAGTGAGGTGCTAAGCAACTCAGTGAGACCCTGACTCCAAATAAAATACAAAAAAAAAAAAATAGGACTGGGGATGTGGCTTCAGTAATCAAGTGCTCCTAAGTTTAATCCCTAGCATCAAAAAAAAGTAAGTCTTTATGTGTATATATCCTTCTCAAGCTATACCTTTATTTTTTATTTTATTTTTATGTTTTTATTAATTCATTATAGTTATATATAATATTGGGGTTCATCCTGACATAATCACACATGAATGGGATATAATTTGCTCTACTTAAGTCCCCAGTATTTCCTCTTTACTTCTCCTCTTCTCTTTCCCTGTTCCCATTTCTTTACAGCTTTTCCTTTTATCTATTTGTACTTTTTTAAATTAGTGCTTCACAGATACATATAAAGGTGGATTCTCTGTGGTATATTCATATATGTACCTAGCATAATTTAATCGATTTGATTTCACTATTTCTTCCTTTTCCCTTTTCTCCTTCCTCCCTACTGTCTCCTTCCTGTATTCCACAGATCTCCCTTCTATTTTCATAGAATCACATTCTCTTTTTCCCCCCCTCATTTTGGTCTAGCTTCAATATATGAGAGAAAATATTTAACCCTGGATTTTCTGAGTCTGGCTTATTTCACATAGCATGATGTTCCCCAATTTCATCTGTTTATCAGCATATATCATAGTTTCATTCTTCTTCATAGTTGAAATAATTTCCATTGTATATATGGAATTTATCTTAATCTATTTATCTGTTGATAGGCACCTTTGCAGGTTCCATAACTTGGTCATTGTGAATTGCACTGCTATAAACATTATTGTGCCTTTATCATTATATTATTCTGATTTTAGTTCTTGGGATAAAAACCAAGGAGTGGTATAGCCAGGTTATATGGTGGTTCCATTTCCAGCTTTTTGGGGAATCACCATACTGACTTCCAAAGTGTTTGTACTAACTTGCAGTCCCACAAATAATGTACAAGTGTACTTTCCCCCCATATCCTGGCCAGTATTTTTCATTATTTGTATTCTTGAGTCATTCTAACTGGAATGAGATGAAATCTCTTTGTAGTTTTGATTTGTATTTCCCTGATTGCTAGGATAGCTGAACTTTTTGGGGTGGTGGTGGGTGTCAGGGATTGAACTCAGTGGCACTCGACCACTGAGCTATATCGCCAGCCCTATTTTGTACTTAGAGACAGAGTCTCACTGAATTGCTTAGCGCCTTGCTTTTTGCTAAGGCTGGCTTTGAACTCCTGATTCTCCTGTCTTAGCCTCCTGAGCCACTGGGATTACAGGCATGCGCCACCGCGCCCAGCTGAACTTTCTTTTTTTATATATTTGTTGGTCATTTGTAAAGAATCGTTTAGGTCTTTTAATATTTCTTTTTTCTTTTTTTTCTCCTTGGTCCTTTTATTAATTGGGTTACTTGGATTTTTGCTGTTAAGTGTTTTGAATATATATATATATATATATATATATATATATATATATATATATAATTTTTTTCTGGATATTATTCCCCTTTCAAAAGGAGCAGCTGGCAAAGATATATGTGGGCTCTCTTTTCACAATTACTTCCTTTGCTGTGTAGAAGCTTTTTAATTTCATACCATCCCCATTATTGATTCTTGATTTTATTTCTTGCACTTTTCTTGTGAAGGAAGTTGGTGTCTGAGTACATATGATGGAGTATTGAGCCTATGTTTTTTTTCTAGAAGTTGCAAAGTTTCTGGTCTAATTAGGTGTTTGATCCACTTTGATTTAACTTTTGTGCAGGGTGAGATATAGGGATATAGTTTCATTCTTCTATATATATGGATAACCAGTTTTACTGGAAGGATCTGTTAAAAAAAACTATCCTTTTTCCTGTCAAGTATCAGGTAACTCTTATCTATGTGATTTTTGTCTCTGTGTCTTCTATTCTATTGGTCTTCATATCTGTTTTGATGCCAATACTATGCTATTTTTGTTTGTAAATGTCATTATCTATTGGCCAACTTCACATGAGAACTTTCATTGGTTGCATACAAACCAAGAGCCTTGGCTTTACTTTCTTTATTTTCTGGAGGGAGGGGGTGCTCCAAGAATTGAACTTGGGCTCTTGACCACTGAGCCACATCCCAGCCCTATTTTGTATTTTATTTAGAGACAGGGTCTCATTGAGTTGCTTAGTGACTCACCATTGCTGAGGCTGACATTGAACTTGTCCTCTCAGCCTCCCGAGCTGCTGGGATTACAGACGTGTGCCACTGCACCCAGCTTCTTTTGGTTTTGAAATATAAAAATTGACTTTTTTGATAATATATAATATTCTTCCAAGAAACCAACTCATAATCAATATTTCCTTCAACAAATCCTCATAAAAATGCAATTATTCTCCATTTTTATTTTTTTCAATCTAAGAAGATTTCTGAAATGTATTTAATAGAGCTATATTTAATTTCTGGACCTCCAAAACTAAATTTACCAGAGAATGGCCCCCATAGGAGAGAAGCTCATTTAGGATAGTGTAAGTGGCTCAATAAGGCTGTAGATCTTACTATGTATAGGGGTTTTATAGGCAATAAAACCAGAAAAGTAAGTTGTCCTCAAATTATAAGGTACTTTGGAGGCAGTGTTGAGAAACTTGGACCTTTTCCTGAAAAAATTTAGATATCTGAGCCCAGAAATGACATGATCAAATGATTTGGAGGATTACCTGATACAAATGATATACAGATTGCAAAGAGCTGAAAGCAGAGGCAGAAAGATTAGTGATGAGACTACTAAAAAAGACTGGGTTATCACAGTCCAGGAGGTAAGAAGGGTTAAACAGATGGAATTTAAAGTGAGCACACATTCAAGAGATACAAGGGAGGTAGGAAAAATAGCAGTTTGTAACTGACTTATTGGGAGTATGATAGAGCAAACAAATGTTTAGAATTGCTTCTAGGTTTTCTATTATTTGAGGTGTTAAGAGAATTTTGTCAATGTTCATCAAAATAGAGACAGAGAAGAGGAAAGTTTTTTTTTTTTCTACCATTGCTGCATTTTGATACTCAGCCCTTCTTTGCTGAGAAGGGAATTGGGCTTTGTCTTCTAATTTGGCCGCATAGGTGGTCTCCATCCCCCAGAGCAAGACTCTGCTCACAGTGTGGAAGTTCAGTTTGGTTTGACCCTGGGAACATGACCTATTGTAGCCTGACAGGGGAATAATTTTCAAAACCATCTTTCTCCAAGAGTGAATTGCTCTTGAGAAAGAATTCTTTATCTCTTTCATGGCATTATTGTTAAGAAAACAGAATTCCTCTAATACTCTCCATGTTGCATAGAATTTTACTGAGAAAATATTCTGCTACTTCTAGAATGTACCAAATATTTTTTTTTTAACACTGAGGTGAGATGCTAATGTTAACATCATTTTCTTTGCTTGCAATTTCCTTTCTTCTTTCTGCATCTGATAAACTCTTTATGTCTTAAACCCTAATTCTAATATCTTCTACAAAGTCTTTTCTAGGTCAGACCCTGAATTACAAGTTCTCGTAGATCTCTGGCTTCTAGTGGGTTGGATAAATCCCAATCCAACAAATTAATATATTAATTGCATAACTATTTAATTTCTAAATTCCCTAATAGAATTCAAGCTCCATCAAGGCAAAGGCTGTGCCCTTTTGTTAATCCTTGAGTTGCCATCCCACTCAAAATAAATCCTCATAGTAATCATTGTTTTTATTAGTGGGAAGCTTTTATAAAGATTCTGCTAGATTGTGAGGTACCAGCAGACCATGAACATATCTTAGTTTCAATCCTTAGCCTAGTTCCTAGCATCTAATGTGTGCTCAAATGATGTTTGTTAGATAAATGAAAAACTAGTTATTTGGCCAATGAATTTAAAAAGCTTAATTTATGAGAATTTATGAAGTGAAATATTGGTGTAATGAAAAATAAAACAGTCCAGATGATTGACTTGTTTTGTCCATGGTGATAATGATTTCAGGAGTTGGACTTTTCTTCCACCTTTGGCAATTGGCCAAGCATTTTGTCATATTGAAAAAGTTAATTTTTCCTCAATTAAATTCTGTTTTGCAGGAATATAATTTTTCTTAAAAAGCCATGGCTGATCTTATGACTATCGTAAAGCAAGATTTACTTTTCATAAATATAATTACCTATAAGAAACAATGCAATTGACTTCATTGTCTTTTCCAGTTGTATGACTAAAATGAGTTTTCATTATAAGCACATTTCACAATGGTCTCATTTCAAGTGGCTTTCTAACCCATTGTTATTTTTATTGTACAGGCCATTATTTCTAATGGCTATCCTATTACACTCTATTTCACAACTTCTAATTTCTGATTGTTATAATCATTTTAGTGTGATAATCTTTATGCTACATTATATTCATAGGAAAAAATTAGTCCTGATTAAGGCAATTTGAAAATTTTTATATAAATTTATATAAATTGTCTAAAATGTGTATAATTGTCTAAAATTTGTGTAATTGTCTAAACTTTGTGTAAGTTTGTATAAATTGTCATTATAAATGATCTTATGCTGCTTAAAGCACACATCATTACAATTATTAGATAAAATCTAATTCCAATGTATCAATAGATAGTATTAACAAGCATACCAGTAATAAAAGTTTTAATGCTCAAAGGGCAAAGGAAGACTCTAAGGGATATCTTCCTTGACATAAGACTAATGGTGTTGAGCCGAAAATACTAATTGCATCTGATACAAATTTCATTTTAAGGAAAAACAACTTAGAGAAAAATAATTGAAATAATTTTCTTTGAAGACATAACAAATAGAAAACAGTATGGATCAAAAATTATTAACATCATTATTTCTGAAACTATGAAGTAATAAAAAGCAAAAGAAACCAGCCATGTGTACAAACATGACTTCTGAAAAGCAGAAAGATACAATGTTAGAAAAAAAACACAAAAATCCACAGAATACTTATGAAAGTGAGATTATCAAAATAAGAAACTAGGAAAGTCAAATGTGGGAAGGAAAAGCAAACATCACTCTGAATCCTTAATGATTTATAAAAAAGCTTTTTTATTTTTTTAACCTAACTTTAACTTTAACATAAAAAATATAAATTCATTGCTATATATTTTCTAGTTATTTTTAAATTATTTCATATACTGTTTTCCATGATCTCCAAAACATTTTTGTACTCCAGTAGTAAGTTATTTATTTATTTGTTAACTTAGTTAAACTCTCCCTATGTATTTAATTTTTATATTATCAATTTTTTTTCTAATCAACAATAAAAATGTTTAAATTATTTATTGTTTAATATGTACTAAAACTCAAAATATAAAGGAGGGTTTTGTTTGTTTTTAATGTGTGTTGTATCACCCTCAAGGACCTCTGTTCAGTGAACTGTTTTGTTTTAGCTCTGTCTCCAACAATGTGACACTCTTACAGGCACTAATTGCAAATGTATCAGGAGACTTTTTTTTTTCATTATTTAGAGACTACTTTATTAGTTTCTGTAATCAAACCCACATAGATAAGATCTTACATATTTAATACTGTGCATTACCCCTGTACAAATGGAAAAAAATTGAGTTTAATGTTTCTAGACCAATATGTCTATTAATTTCTGTACAATGCCAACTCAACACGGTAAACTGGGATACTTTTCCAAAGTGACAGCATAGCTAAAGTTTTCAAAAATTCAAATTATATATACACACACACACACACACACACACACACATATATTTATTTATTTATTTATATTAAAAGACCAATAATAGCAGTATGTTCTGCAGCAGCAGCAGCAACAGCATTTCAAGGTTCTGCAGTCATCTGAATAGAATCATAGATACACCCAACACACTCCATTTAAAGTGGGGGAGGGAAGGAGACATGTTTTTGACTATAAATAACATAATTCTGAGCCATAGTAGGTATTAGCAGGTTATAATAATAGGGATATTTTTTACCACAACAAAGTTTCAAGGAAAACAATACCAAAGTCAGTTCAGTAGCTTAATCATTTAATGAGTGAAGTTGAAATTTAAGCTGAAAATCTTGGGCTTTTTCTATTTCTTTACCACTATCCCCAGAACATTAGCTGTCATCCTTGGACTTGTTACCTTGTGGTTGCAGTGTCTGCCCCAACTCCAGACATCATGTTCTCATCCATCCACAAAAAAAAAAGAAAGAAAAAAAAGAAAAAAAGGAAGAAAGGGGAAGGGCGGGGGGAATATTTTTATGTTTCTGAAGATCTTTCTCAGAATCTCCCCCAGAAGATTCCTCTTCCTGTCACAGTGCCCAGAACTGAGTCATGTGTGCATTTCCCAGTTACAAAGGCTGTCTGGCCAGTGAAGATCTGGCATCTCCAGTCTGAGGCAAATAGGTTCTGTTGGCAGGGAAGGGGGAAAGACCACCATGCCTCCCTTGGCACATTATTTCCAAAGGCCTTTATCCTCTCAAGTTCAAATTCTCTGACATGTTAATCACAGATTATGTCTATATTATTCATTATAATTATGGTATCAACAATCTAAGGTCAAATCTATATAAGAGTACACTAATATTAATATTCAGAATATTCAATATAACAAGTTTTACATTTCTCTATGATGTACAGTCAGGAAACAATAATCCTAATACACCTATTTGTGTGGGTGTGCATGCATGCACATACACATGTGTGTATTAAAGGAGTCCCTTCGGAAAGGAATTTCTTGTTGTTCTTGTTATCCCTTGCCCTGTTATCCATCAAGTCCTAAAAGAGACACAAATTCTGCTTAAGTATTTTTTCAGTAGCATTCAAAATCTTTTCATGGGCCTATAATGTAGATTGCCGTATATTCTAGTCACAACGAGCATATTCATAGTTGATTATGTTTCTCATAACCTTTTGATTGGACTGCTACAGAGAGCAAGTTAGGCACTCCAGTTCCTGCAGTGTAGACCTCCACAGAGATAATTGCCAAATTTCCTGATTACGTGCCATCTTTTCCTCCACAAAGAGCTCTACAGTCCTTTCAGACATCATTACATCTTTATTGTATTTTCATGAATTAATAATTTTTGGTCAGTGGTAAAATTCAAGCACAGGGTAAATGAATAATTGGTTCTGTTTATAAACCCAAGAAGACTTTAGAGACAGTATAGGCAATTTAATTAGATGCTTTATTAAAAGAAGTAGTGCAGAATTTGTCATATAAAGGGTTGCTGTTTTTAAAGTACAATTTGACAATTTAATCTTTCTATTTTATTCAACAAGTATATCTTACCAAATAAATTGGAAGTATTCTTGAGAGGTCACTTGTGAGTTTCTTTTTACAGAATCTTTTTTTTCCTTCATATTGTGCATTAAACTTGATAAATGAAATTAAAGGAAAGAAAACTTTTCCAATAAGACATCACAAAATTAGCCTAAACTTTCAAAATAATGAATATTTAAATGAAAAAAAAGCTCAAGAAATGTTCAAAATATGTGACAACTTGATGCAAATTTTGTATTTCAAATATTTATTCGAATAATTTAAATACTCCACAGAGGAATATCTTAAGGGATAAGGATTAACAAACTTGTCTGAAAAATCAATTCTTCCCAATATTCTTCAATAAAATAGTTGGTGTTTTAATTTTTCACATATCTTCTGGGAGGATACCAGAAGCTCGTATGAACTTTTTTTGTTTTTCTCAGGGGGAAGTTGAATTAAAATAATGACGAATACATAAAAATCATAATTGTGACATTTCTTCAAGATGTAGTAATAATCAGGAGAAAAAAATTATGTAAAACATTTGATTAAGAAAATTACATTTTATTCACTATCAAAAACTAAATTTAGGGGCTGGGGTTGTAGTTCAGTGGTAGAGTACTTACCTAGAACATTTGAGGCCCTGGGTTCAATCCTCAGCACCACATAAAGATAAATAAATAAGATAAAGGTATTGTGACCATCTACAACTAAAAAAAATATTTTTAAAAACTAAATTTATTTTTATTCCTGGTTTGTTATACTATATTACATGTCTTCATAATAAGGTATGCCAATAGTTGCATCTTTGAAGTATGTCAATTCCTGGGCTTTCTACTCATTAGCACCTATGCTGTTAAAAATAATACTTAAAATATGGGGTTTATTTAAAGAGACAAATTATTAACAAGGGGAGAAAATTATGCTGTAAAATTGGCAGGCCTCAATTACAAAATACAGATGTCCATTACACATGGTACACAGACTAAGCAAAGTAAAAAAAAAAAAAAAAAATTATTTCCCTAGGTTTCACTAAAAGAGAAATTTAAAAAAAGAGTTTTCCTGTCCTTGTGCCATGAACATCCCTTAATTGGAGAAAGTGTCTGAGCATATTTGAAAGACAAGTCAAAAGCAGAAATGCATAAGCCCATGCCAAAAATTTACAGAATCCTGCAAGTCAGCAAACCCAAGTTACTGCACTGGGAATTTAATAGTCCTGCCGACTGTATGTGGCTTCAGAGGTAATTGTACATTTGAATAGATAAAACCTCTGAATCTGATAAAAAGAAAATCATAGATTGTACGATTTTATGAAAGTGACAGATGCATCAAGATATACTGCATTATTTTCCATCACCCAGAATGTTTGCAATTGGATAAATGCTATAAAGAAATAACATGATAAATACTTAATTTTAATAAATACAACCAGAATGACTGCATTGAAAGTAAATATCTCTGGGTGCTAGTAACATGTACTCTAATAAATGGAAGACTTCAAACAATAATAATAAATACTCTTAGTCCTTAATTTATTTGACATATATTTGTTCATGGGTTTGAAAACCTCAATATTCTTAGTGGCTGGGCTTATAGCCTACACCTATACGTCATCCAGATATCAGATTTCAAGAACTGGTGTAGATTAGGGGTTGGGAAACTATAGCTTCTCATCCAAATCTGGATGCCCATTTTTATAAATTAAGCTTTATTGGAATACAATCATGTTATTTGTTAACATATCATCTTTTGCACTAGTATGGCACAATTGAGCAGCCTCAATGGACTGTGGAGTCTGAACCATTTCCTACCTGGCCTTTTACAGAAAATGTTTCCTAACCTCTAACATAGACAATAGTGTATCATAGAACACATTACTTTTCATTAAAATATTTGTTTAAACAACAGCTAACATAAACAAAGCAGGCCAGATTCAGATGCCTGCTCATTGATGGAAAAGAGATGAAGATCCTGGGTTAGTCCAGTCACTGATTTTTTTTTGTGTGACATTGAGCAAGTCACCAATTCTCCAGTAAGAAGTGATTATTTCCCTTTATTAAGGTCGCAGTGCATAAACCAAATGACAAAACCACATGGCCTTACAGGGAACCAAAGCCCAAACCAATCATGAATGTAAGAACCTGAAGTGAACATTGGGAGCTCAGTTGCAGAGCTGAACAAGTCAGAAGGTTGATCAGACAAACCAGGATAACCTAATCAAAGTTGAATGTCCAAAATAGCATATTTACATATACATGGGCCTGTGTTTTCACGGAGCATATAGGTCTCTAATCTCCCGGACTGAGATGGACAAGAATGCAGTTTCATCATGTGACCCAAATACCTACAAAAACTTCTAGAAAAACATGTTCCTACTCTAAGAAATGTCCTGCAGGAAAGAAAACAAAATGTTCCTTCATCACAGAAACACCAAATAGCCTAAGCTGTTTACATCTGTTAGAGAATCACAATAAACATTTGTAGATTTTATTTGAAAAGTCCTGCCAATAAGATATCTAACTTTATTTTTACAACAAGCTTTGCTGAAATGTACTGGCCATCTGAGATCTTTTAAAACTCATGCAACACCTATGAATCCTTGGGAAAACTTTAGGAAACAGTAACCTAGACAATTTCTGAATTAGATCTCTGACAGATTTCCCGAAATATTTTAACAGCTAACTTTTATAGAGCACTTACCATGTGCTCACTTACCTCAAATTTTCATCATTGCAATAACTCTATGACATAGGGATTCTTATTATCATACTCATTACAGCTGGGGAAACCAGGGAAAAGATATTATTTAGCTTATTCAAAGTCAGATAGGTGGTAAATTGTGAAATTAGGATTTTGGACCCAGATTCTTGATTGGATTCAGGAATATCAGATTCTGGATAGTCTAAATCCAGAATGCATGGTCTTAGCTACTTTTCACATACAATTTTGTTGCTATGTTTCAGATATCCAGAGAAGTGAAAAAATTTTGCTTAATGATTTCACTCTATATACCTGTTGAGCTGAAAATTTTCAAACCTATTATTGGAAATAAATACAAGTTTTAGATATCCAGGGACTGGTGAACTTCAGTTTTATCTGCCATTGTCTATCATTCATATTCTACTATAAGTTCACTGATGTATGTTCATTACAGTACTTGTTAAAACAAGCTATCAGGACATCTCTTTGATAACTGTTGATTAACTTTAGGTGCTCAATAGAAATTGAGTAGTTCATCTTCATAAATATTTCTGGAATTTAAACTTCTCATTGGTAAAGCATCACTGATTTGTACCTGTTTGAATACCTTCATTTAGCAGACTTGATTTAGGAGGTATTTGTGTTGTGAAAAAAAATTGGCAAGTTTCTTGCTCTTGTGGAGTTTAAATCTAGCAGATGGAGGAAAACAATTAGTGAACAAGTAAATAAAAAAATAAAAAACAATTTCCAGTGGTAAGTGTTAAGAGAAAATAAAACCAGGTAATATATAAAGTGAATGAAGGAAGGATGCATCATTTAGAATGGTGGGGAAATGATTATTCTGAGGAGGAAACACATGAGCTGAGATAAGGAAAGGAACTGGCTATGAGATTTACAGGAATAACATCACAGGCCAGAGAAACAGTAATTATTAAAGCAACAATCAGTAATTTTACACATTTCCAAAATCTTTACATTACAACTACATATTATTAAATATTATATATTATTACATATATTCATTCTACATCATTCAGTACTATCACATGGTTGGTAAATATCATTTAACATAATATGTGTCACTAGAACTTCTTAAGGCTTCTCAGAAGACTAGAAATGGAACCACCATATGATCCTGGAATACCACTTCTTGATATTTGTCCTAAATAACTAAAATTAGCATACTTTAGTCACACATGCATATCATACCCATGTTTATTCACAACAATCATCTTATGGGACGAGCCTACACATGTCCATCAGTGAATGAATGTCCAAAGAAAATATGATGTATATGTATGATAGAGTTTTATTCAGCTGTAAAGAAGAATAAAATGATGTCATTTTGGGGAAAAATGGGTGGAACTTGAGGACCTTATGTTAAGTAAAGTAAGCCAGACTTAGAGAGTCAAGGTTCATATGTTTTTTTCTCAGAAATGGAAGCTAGAGATGGAAAAGGACAAGAAAGATTATCAGCTCATAGAAATTGAAGGGATGTCAGTAAAATAGAGAAAAGGACCCAGGGAGAAGTAGGAATGGAGAGAAAGAGGAAAGATGGGGGGATGATTCTATTATATCATGTGCATGAACAAATATGTAACCAAAAAATCCCATCATTATATATTAATGTAATACACTAATTAAAATGGAAGAAAAAAAGGAATTCTCCCTTAAGATAATTAAATGACCATATAAATGAATCTAAATAATCAACAAGATAATTGGTATAGACAGATAAAAATCAAATTGTCAACAGTAGTAATGGAGAATACGCCTTGAACTTGTGACCAAGTTCTAATATTTGCTCCCTGACCTATAGTGGCACTCATGTCTTCAAAGTCAAGCATTTGTGAAGTGAAATCAGGCCAATTGGGCTTCCCATGAGGACAGAGAGCAAGGTTCCAGATCTGCATGTGCTTACTTTAAATGAAGAAGGAGTAGGGCTGAGGGCGATCTATGAATGAAGTTAGGCTGGCTTGACCGGCTTCCGGTCATGCCTCGTGGGAACCCAATGCCCTAGGACAGTACCGAGGTAGAAAAATGGAGATAAGATGCTAGCTCTCCACAAATGCATAATGGGAGGGGACATTACACAGTGTCTGGAGGCATTTGTTGTTACAGCTGTGAGGTGCCACTAATATCTGGAGAGTAGAGGACCTACATGCTGCTGTACACCCTACAATGCAAAAGATAGTCCTCTACAACAGACCGTTATCTAAGTGTCAATCATGCCAAGGTTGAGAAGCACTGCATCTCAGAAGTTTCCTTTCCAGCCTTGAATGTTGGACATTACAAACACAAATGGGAATTTTTAGTTTTTTTTCTCTTTGAACCAAAATCTTTCCCTTCCTTTGAAGATATATATATTACATATATTATTACCTTAAATTGCAATATCAGAAAAAAATATTATATCTCAACTTCTCATATACTCTTTTTGTATTTTCATTATTTCTTTGCAAATGCACAAATATATGATTCTCCAAAACCCAGCAAAAATGTTACCTCTTCTTGAAATTTTTCCTAATTACTGAATTGTGAGTTGTTTCCTCTTCTGAGTTCCTATGGCAATATATACAAACTCTTACCTAACACTTATCACCCCATGAAGTAATTGTTCTTTTAAAGGTAATGCCTATTTAGAAAATAAGCCTTTTACAGTAGAGGCTGTGTATGATGTGCTGAACATCCTACAGCATATGTGGTACCCCCTATAGCGAAGAATTAGCTAGCTCAAAATGCCAATAATGCCAATATTGAAAAACTCTGCATCTCAGAAATCTTTGTTACTCCAGTGCCCACACACTGCCTGCCGTAAAGAAATACAAACTAAGTAAATGAATGAATACTAACAAAGAACAGTACTAACATAAAATACTGTGGGTTCTATTTTATTCTTCCTGACAGTCTCACTTGTTTGTATTCTTGTAAAATTATACACTTATTGCCTAAGTCCATCTAAAAGGAAAATTCAGGGGACAATTTGACAGGATGATTATAGTTAGTAACTAGCACTGAATAAGAGAACCAATAGACTATGGACTATCTAAGATCTAAAAATCTTGTGTGTAAGTGAAAACAGTTTTAAAAGTGCAAAATATAGAAATATTATTGACTGGAATACTTTTAAAAACAAATAAGAATCTAATAATCTTAAAGATATAAGTAATGGTTTTGGAAAGACAACTTCAGAAATGGGAGAATATGGTATTGGAGATTTAGCTTAGTAACATGATGCTTGCGTAGCATGGGTGAGGTCCTGGGTTTAATTCTCAGCACCAGGAAAAAAAAAAAAACAAGAGTGGAGAATATAATGATAGAATGAAACTTGTAATAGTAATTAAAACTTGATGGAAATGAGGATCATACAAGCAAATTGAAATAAATATAAAATAGAATAAAAGATATTTTAATAAAATAATTTAAGCTTCAAGAAACAATTGAGAAAACTTTATGGGAAATCTGCCACTACCCTCTCCTCCTGCCCTGGAGCCCCAGAACAAGCAAATTGTAAAGAATGGTAAGAATCTGTGTCATAAATTTAAAATATAGTTTCCATGGATGATGTTATGAACCAAATTTTTCAAAGGCAGTAGCACAACACAAGGATAAGAAAATAAAAAGGCTTACAGGTGGCATAGAGGCTACCTCTTCTCCCTGTAGAAGGAATCAAATTTAAACTATACCAAGAGAAGCCTAATAAATAATTGTTTCTTTATACACCGTCTTCATCGGACCACATTTAGAGAGGAATTTTCAATTTGAGTGACATCTGGCCCTCAGAGATAGGAAATGTTTCAGGCTTTTGGTTCACACAGTCTGTCTCAACCAATTCTGTTATTATAGTACAAAAGCAGCCATAGATTCTATGTCAACAAATAGAGATGGCTATGTTCCAATAAAGCTTTATTTATAAAAACAGAAGTGATGTCTTTGGATCTGGACCTGTTTTGGAAAATAAATATTGAAAAATTTTAGTTGGGGTCTGGAATTTTCTATCATACAAGAGATAATTTAAGACATCAATAATATTTATACAAGAAAAGACAACTCCTATAACTAATAAAATTTGCTTCAAGACACTCAGGAACAAGATACCACTCTTTTTTTTTAATTTGTTCTAATTAGTTATACATGGCAATAGAGTGCATTTTGACACCTTGTATACAAATGGAGCACAATTTCTCATTCCTCTGGCTGTACATGGTGCAGAGTCACTCCAGTAGAGTAATTATACATGTGTATAGGGTAATAATGTCTGCTTCATTTTATCATCCTTCCCATCCCCACAGGCCCACCCCTTCCCTCAATCCCCTCTACACAATCCAAAGTTCCTTCATTCTTCCCTAACCTCCACCCCAACTATGGATCAGCATCAATTTATCAGAGAAAACATTCAGCCTTTGGTTTGGGGGGATTGACTTATTTCACTTAACATTATGTTCTCTACTTCCATCCATTTACCTGCAAATGCCATAATTTCATTTTTATTTAAGGCTGAGTAATATTCTATTGTGTATATATACCACATTTTCTTTATCCATTCATCTGTTGTAGGGCATCTAGATTGGGTCCATAGTTTAGCTATTGTAAATTGAGCTGCTCTAAAAATTGATGTGGCTGTGTCACTGTAGTATGCTGATTTTAAGTCCTTTGGATATAAACTGAGGAACCATTCCTTTCTTAATTTAATAAAATTAATTTTGTCTTGGTCTTCAATCACAAAGGCTGGCAATAAAAATCTATCCTCGGTTTCATATTATGTTCTCCTCGGACAACAGTGGGAACCAAGAGTAAATTCAGGAAATTGTGGAAGGACTTGTCTTTAGATCATTGGGGTTCTCACTTGAATACTTGTTGCCTAAGACTATTTGGGTAAGTCAAACAAAGTGACTTTGCTGCTCCTGTGACTATTTGTCACTCACATGCCAATGTGACGCCTTGAACACCGTGGCTCCCAAGATTTTGGTGTCCATTTTGTTTGTTTGTTGTGTGTATAGTTCCAGAGAAAAGTTTGAGAGAATCTGCTCTCCACAATATTCCCAGAATCAGAAAAAAAAACTAAGGGTCTCTTCATGAGATCCAGGTGTCACATACTCCCAATAATCAGAAGCACCTGTTCATTGGTGTAGATTTGGTGAGAGGTGAAGCAGATGTTTAACTTACAAAGTAGGGCAAGATTTCACAACCTTCTTTGTATTGCTTGTGGTCCCACCAAGCCCTTCTAGGCATCCCGAAACATATTTTAAGGTCTGGATGGAGAAAAGAGGCATGTATTTATGAAAAACCAACATTTCAAGAAAATGTGTGGTGAATTCCAAGTAAATCATGGAAAAGAAAGAAAATTGTGAATTAAAAAAAAAACACAGATAAGAAGAGTCACCTTTTTACTTCTCAAAACTTTATTTTCATTCAAGAATTTTACCCTTCCCCCTTCGCTGGTCCCTAATAAGTGTTTCATATGCTAATATGATATTTGAAATATAATTCATTTCATCCAACCAGTCTCCACATTAAATGTATTCCATTCCAATATTCCCATACTGCTACTCAATCTAGAAACTATCTTTAATATCTTCCTCTTTTTTTTGTACCAGAGATTGAATGCAAGGGTGCTCAATCACTGAACCATATCCCCAACCCTTTTTTAAATTTTATTTATTTAAAGACAGGGTCTCACTGAGTTGCTGAGGCTGACTTTGAACTTGCAATCCTCCTTCCTCGGCAACCCAAGTCTCTACAATTACAGGCATGTGCCACTGCACCTGGCTCTTCCTCCTTTTAATGTCCTACATTTAGTCATCATAATGACTCAAGTCATGTCTTTCTCCAAAGTATCTCTCATATCTGTTAGCATGTTATCCATTTTTCCATTACCTATTTCCTGTTTCAGTTTTCTCCCACATGAACTTATATGGCCTCATTGCTCATACATCCTCTGACATTTCCCACATCATTCCAAGATGCCAAAGTGAGCTTTCTGAAACACAAATATGATACCTCTTCCCTACCTGAATATTAAAGGCTTTTATTTCCTTCAAAGTAAAACTCAAAACCCTTTGGCTTAACATATAAATATGACCTCATGATCTGGCCTTTGCTGACTTCTCTTTTTTATTTTTTATTATTTCTTACTATTTTCTGATTATTTCTTGCTGATTTTTATTTCTTACTATATTTACCAGCCCATAGTTTTTTGGATGGGCCATCATCTCTTTCAAGTCCCCTCAATGATATTTTACCCTGAAATGACCATGTCTCCTGACTCTCGTGGAACTTGATCAACTACTTCAAAATGAAGCCTCATTAAAGCCTACTATTTCCTTCTCCCACCCCCATAAGGCAGAAAATGTACCTCTCCTAGTGTTCTCTAGCAACCTAAGAGCCTTATTAGCCTCTTCATGATAGGAACAATGCCTTAGACTTGGAAAGTAATTTTAAAATCATCATATTTATACTATCAAATATGTAATATTGAGAGATTAATATGTAAAGGCATGTGAAATAGAAAAAAAATTAGTAAAAGATTTGCACTTGGAAAACTGATCTCAAAAACTATACTAATCTCCATGTTCAGTCAGGTGGTCAGTTCTCTCATCCATCAGCAACTTGTCATTTTTTGTTACTTCATCCACTTCCAAGTGTTTTCATTATTTGGCTTCAAAGACTTCACACTCTTCTAATACTTATTCTATGACCCCAGTTTCTTCTCAATCTTCTTTGTTGACAAATCCTCATGTCCTCTTAAACCTATCATCTTCCTATCTACACTCACTACCTTGGTGATCTCATATTTTCAATACTTTATATTGCCATCCATGTGCTACCAAGATCAATTTATCTATCTCTTCTGGACTCCTCCCTGAAATGCAGACTTGTTTGACATCTCTAACTGATTGCACAACAGAAATTTCTAATTTAAATTTTCAAAACTGAACCTCCAACCTCAAGTAGCCACAACCTGAGTTCACCTGATCTCCATCAGTCAATTGCATCTCCATTCTTACAGTTGTTCAACCATGACATGTTTTTAATCACCTTGATCCTTCTTTATGTCACTTCACATGGTCAATCCATCAGCAATATGGCTCCAATCTTACCTATATCCAAAATCCAACCACTTCTCAGCATTTCCACTGCGACCAGCCTGGCTCAACTCACCATCACCTTTCAGTTGGCTTACTACATTAACCTCCTATTTGAGTCCTGTTTCTACTTTGGTTCTCCTCAGTCCATTTACAAGCCTGCAATTACAAATATCCTTTTAAAACAAATCACTTCTTTCATCCAAACCTTTGAGTGGCCCTCCATCTTACTCAGAATCAAAGCCAAATCTCAGGAATGAACTTCAAAACTGCATGAACTAAATAGAAGTGTTACATGCTAATGATTTTTCAAAATGTTTTCACGTTTAAAATGTGATTAATTTTCTCTATTATAAAATATGTCTACAGTACAAAAATAAAAGCAAATATTTCAAGTTTTAAAAAAACTGCATAATCTAACTCCCCAGTACATCATCTCCTTATTCTCCCTTGCCTACTCTTGTTCAGTCAAACTGGTCTCTAGGATGCCTTCTAGAAAACAGCATGTCTCTGCTTTAGAATTTTCCTATTAGCATGCTTCTTCATTTCCTTTAAGCCTTGATTCAAATTTCATCCTCTTGGTAAAGCCTTACCTGATCACCCTATTAAAAATAAAATCCCATATGAATTCTCCCTATTCATCTCTTCCACTTGTTTTTTTTTAAATTACTTATAACCACCTAATGTAATATTCTAGTTTACTTAATTATTTTGTTTACTGACATTCTTCTTCTACCAGATGTAAAGTCCTTGGGGCAGGAATTTTTACCCATTTGTTCACTGCTATACCCCAAATTGGACATAATCTCCAAATAAGAGTTGCCAAGTGAAGAAACAATTCACACGTATTTTGAACTTCTGAGTGCCTGACAATGATTAGATTGCAGTAGTATTTCACTTAATGGTCATCCACTTTAAAGACTAAGAAATTAAAATATTGAGTATTTGATTCTATGATGCTTCATGCGTTTCTGTATAGGTAGGACTTATGACAGTTTTCTGGGTGCTTGGGGAGATAAAACCTTTCAGGAAAATGCCCTCTTTTCTTGTGTTGTATTTTTACTTGAGATTGGTTTGAGAAATGATGAATGAATATGGGGGAGTATGCCAAGGATCCCAACCTTTGACATAAACTCTTGCCCAACGTTTTATAATTATTCAGAGCTGTTGCTGCATGAAGTCAATAGTTTTAGGAGCCAACACATACAATTTGTCTGCAATGGAAACTCACTTAAGAGAATTGAAAGTGACAAGACTGATGATAAAATTGTGTCGCATTATAGAGTTTGTTTTATAATGTTTTGCTAAGATTGAGTTCATCCATTAGTTCTTCAAATTATGGTGATTCTTAAAAGCATAGACGTTGGGTCCCCACCATATACTTCCTACTGGCATAGATATTTAACAAACTTCCCAGGCTTTTATTAAGTGTCATCCCTGCACTTAAATCATACAGTGGCATTTGGGAACTAATGCTGTAGATCATAATAAACTGCTAGAAGTTTTCAGCTGGAATTTTGCATACATTCTGTATATTTGCAACTTATATCTGGTTGAAGAATACTGCATTTTTATGTACTATACAACTAGGTAAATCTGACAAAGGAATGCCTGGAATGTTTTTCAGAATAATGTGTCATATGCTGCCTCACAACAGTATTTTTCTCTATCTGTTATAGGTCAATGCACAAACTGGCCCAGTTGGAAAGACTTGACTTAGGCAATAATGAATTCAGTGAGCTGGTAAGCAAATGCATTTTCTAAACTTGATAAATACACTCCAGGAGATTATTTCTTTTTAACTGTCTTTGTAACCCCAGGTATTAAAACATTGAGTGCACATTTGCATTTGCTAAATATGTAAAATAAAATCTGAGAGTTAAAGTGATTGTATAGTAAGCCACAAGTAACTATATATTAGGTTACACCAAAAAATTATTGGGGTTGAAACAGAAGCATATTATTAGTTTTGAGCAACAACTGGGTGGCAGGCACCAGGTTAAGTGTTTTACATATATTACCCCATTTAACATGTTGATTTGACATGTTGCCATTTTTAACTTTATGGAAATAAGCTCAAGATGGTCATATATAGCTATGATATGGCTGAACAGAGATTAAATTGAGACTTGATCATCTCTGAAGTTCAAACCTGAAACATTTTTCCCTTAGAGGTTGCTTGGTTACATGACATGAGGGATGGGAGTCACCAAGGACATGGTATTTCCAATTGCACTGAAATGTCTTAAAACCTCACCGCCAGCAAGATTGCTTACTCCTTTCAAGCTTCATTTTCTTTAAAATATGTGTGGAGTTCAATATCTCAAGTACAAATTAGAAGAAAGCACAAATAGTTCTTTGTAATTCTTCCTCTTGAATATTTTCAAATCTCAAAAATTAAAATTATCTAAAGTGTATTTTAACTATTCTTATTTGTTGTTTTTAGACATATATGATAATGGGGTATATTTTGAATATTATACATACATGGGGTACAACCCATTAAAATTTTTATCTTATCGTTGAACATGATATGGAGTTACACTGGTTGTGTATTCATATATGTGCATAGGAAAGTTATATCCAATTCATTCTACTGTCTTTCCTATACACATTGCCCCTCCCTTCCCTTCCATCTCCCTAATCCCATGAACTTCCATACTTCCCCTTCCTACCCTCCCTTGTTATGGGTTAGCATCTGCATATCAGGAGAACATTTGACCCTTGATTTTGGGAGGACTGATTTATTTCACTTAGCATGATAGTCTCCGGTTCCATCCATTTACTGGCAGATGCCACAATTTCATCCTTCTTTATAGCTGAGTAATATACCAGTGTGTATATATACCACATTTGCTTTATCCATTCATCTGTTGGAGGCTACCTGTATTGATTCCAAAGCTTGGCTACTGTGAATAGAGCTGCTATAAACATTGATGTGACTACATCACTGTGTTATGTTGATTTTAAGTCCTTTGGGTATAAGCCAAGGAGTAGGATAACTGGATCAAATGGTGGTTCCATTCCAGGTTTTCTGAGACATCTCCATACTGCTTTCCACAGTGGTTGAACCAATTTGCAGTCTCACTAGCAGTGTATGAATGAACCTCTTTCCCCACATTCTCACCAACATTTATTATTAAATAATAATTTCCATTAATAATTATTAAGTAATAATTATTATTGATAATTGCCATTCTGACTCTAATTGCTAGTGATGTTGAACATTTTTTCACATATTTGTTGACCCATCATATTTCTTCTTCTGTGAAATGCCTGTTCAGTTCCTTTGCCCATTGGTTGATTGGGTTATTTGATGTGTTTTTGTTTTTTTGTTTTTTTGGTGTTAAGCTTTTTGAGTGGAACTTCACATTTTCTAATACTACTCACTCTATTAATAATCATATATGTGGAACTGGCCATTGTTTCTCTGATGATAACTTGTAATGAGAAAATAAGAGATTTTTTTCTGGCAAGAAACAGTGTCATGCAAAGAAGGGCTCAGATTCCATTCTAAAGCTAGATGTGAACAACTCAAGAGACTATCAACAGGTGATTCATTGAATATGACCTGGAAAAGAGACAGTATGGAGAAAAGATGACTACAACTTAAAAACTTTGAGAGCCATTGAGAATGGAAGTTAATTGAGAAAGAATATAAATATTCTAAGGAAGGTTTAAAGTAAAAATATCTACTTATGGATACCTTTGTTATAACTAAAACTTATAATAACAGGAATTATCTTATGTTTCTAACAACAATGATTACCACAAGATAGTAGATAAAGTTCTAGGAACATAAGAGCTACTTAGAGTTATTTTTTGATTAATTCTTTATTGGATTGTTTTACTCAATATGAAATTAATAAATGTCCATTTAAGAAAATTTAGAAAGTTAAAATCATAAAAACAATAGTAAAAGTCAGCCATGATCCCATACCCATATATAACCATTATAAATATTTTTTTGGTATATTTTCTCCCTGCCCCTATTTCTTATCATGAAATCAAATGAGTATTATTTGGTGTCAGGTCAAATGTGGGACTCTATTGGCTGTCAGGGGCCAAAAGCCTTGTGGTAGGTATAGTTTCCAATAGATGTATGCAATGAATTAAAAGTCCACTATTGGTCCTGAACTGGTAGAGGAAATAATGGAGACTCACAAGCAAATTGCTATGAGTGAAATACATACAAGAAAATGGAACAAATTGAGAGCAGAGCATGGGAGACAAAGGGATTAGTGTTACCCAAAGATGAAGCAAGGCCACTCTGACCATCCTTCTAATACCGCTCCAGCCCCCAGCTCCCATCTCCCAATCTCCTAACCTGCTTCTCCCCTCCCTCCCTGCACTGGAAAGACAAGGGTTAATATGTAAAAAAAAAAAAAAAGGCATTTTGAGCCATCAACAACTCTGCTAAGGGAATCTTCATCAAGAGTCAGTCGTAAGAAGCAAAAAGTAAGCTTCTCTGCAAGCCAGAAAGACAGAAGAGGAGACTAATAGCAGATTGGGATGTGACCTGCACATATTTTAGAGTCATTCAAGCAGTCAAGTGGGCAAGAGCGGAGTGGGCAATGGGCCACAAGAAAGGGAGAGAGGGATTACAGTGATCACTAGAGAAGCATCTCCCCTTATTTGGGAGTGTTCTTTGTCTCCACTCCTCTACCCCTTACAAAGGGACTCCTGAAACAGAATTGATTGAGAAGGATCCTAGGAAAGTCCTGATCTCCTGATCCTGTGCTATTCAAGCAGGAAGAAGGTCAGACGAATATGATTTGAAATTTCACTATAAATATGGCATAACTTATACTGGTTATCTGTGTCTACCTAGATATTTCTGAGTTCCAAATTGAAATCATAGTGTGCATTGTTATTGAACTCAGATTCCCTACAGGCACTATAATTCACAAGCTTTCTTTGTAGCTAAATTAGGAAGACTGTCAAACAATAGCTACAAAATAGTGAATTAAAAAATCTGAATTTAAGAGAAAAAATCAGAATCTCGATATTTTATTATATCACATTTTATGCATACAAAATAATATGCATAACAAATGTTTAAGTTACAGAGCATAATAAAATGAACCCTGTGAAGCCACCTCCCCATTCATATGAATCAGCACTGCCTGTCCTGTGCAGCCAACTCTATGCTTTTCCCCAGGCCCATCATTCTGTTTTATCCCAAGAGGTAATTACAGTTTCAAATTTCTAAAAATATTCTCTTGCTTTATCTCCAGTGGTAACTGTAGTCCTGAATTTTGTGTAACATTCTCTTGCTACATTTACTCCTTTGTTTATATTCCTAAGTATTATACTATTGTACTTTTCTTTTTCCTGTTTCTAGAAATGTGACCTTACCAAACTATTTAACCCTCCTTGTCTTCCTGGAAAGTCCCTTTGTCCACTTGTTATTACAGTGTTGTTATGTGTACTGTCATGAGAATTAATCTAAAGCACAGGTTTAGAAGTGGCATTTCTTCATTATTAGTTATCAATATATTCATCTTTAAAAATAATGCTTTTTTGTTTTTTTTTCAAAATAGTTGTACTCATTGACCAGGTACATGGAATAATTACCATACATCATCTCTTCATCAACACTTGATATTGTTGGGCTCTTTATTTTTGTCAATATAATGGCTACAAAATGGCATCTCCTTTTGGGCTTCATTTGCATATCCCCAATTTCTAATGAGACATGATTTTTCTGTCTGTTATTGGCAGTTTGTGTAGTCTCTTCCATCAAATGCCTGTGTATGTATTTTGCCCATTTTTCTTTTTTTAAATATTTTTATTAGTTATTGATGGACCTTTATTAATTTATTTGTTTGTATGTATGTGGTGCTTAGAATTGAACCCAGGGCCTCACACATGCTAGGCAAGCGTTTTACCACTGAGCTACAGCCCCAACCCCTTTGCCCACTCTTCTATTGGTTATCTTTCTTTCTTTCTTTTTGGCTGATAGAGACTTTGTACTCTCATAAAAGAGTATGTATTCCACCCTTATTATAGATACTAATCCTTTATTGGTTAAAAGTACTATAGATATCTCCTCTCAGCCTCTGGAGGGACTTTTTGATTTCTACATCCTCTATTTTCATGAACAGAAGTCATTAATTATAACACAATGAAGTGTACAATTTGTGTGTGTCTATCATATTTTGTGTCTTGATTAAGAAATGATTTTTCCCCAAAATCAGAAATATTTTTGTGTGTTTTTTGTAATAAAAATTTTGAAGATTTCATTTTTTACAGTCAAGTATTTTTCTGTGTGGGTTTAAATTTTACGTTCTGCCTCCTATTTTTGCTAAACAAATTCTGTTTTCCAAGTGACCTTTATTAAATAGTTCTTTCTTTCCACATAAATATGGCTGTCACTTCTTAATAAAATATGACTTCTTTTTGCCTTCATTAGTCAGTTTACTGTCTGAGTACCAAAACCATAAATTAGTACAAAAAAATCCATTTTGTTATCTGATAATACAAGTTTTAGAAGTGGCATTTCTAAATGAACCTTCATATGAGTTTTAGAATTAGTCTTAAGTCTCTCAAAAAGAAAGATAAAATGTTAGCATTTGACTATAAGTGCATCGACTTTGTAATGCAAATTTTTATTGGATTGACAATAGAAAACTGAAATTTTATGGTGCTGAATCTTTTCATGCATCAACATGACATATATCAATTTATTTGTCCATTGTTATATCTTTTTGCTAAGTTTTATGACTTTCTTCAAAAAGATGTCTTGTATATTTTTAGTTTATTGCTTACCTTTTGTTGTAGTTATAAATGTACTTTTTCAAAAACTAGCTTCCAACTATTTGTTGCAAGTACACAGCAATCCATTTGATTTTTGGTTTTTGACATAAATCTAGCCTTTGGCAAAATTCACTTAATAATATGAATAATTTGCCTGCAGATTCTTAGGAATTTCTATGTATCTAATCCAATGGTCTTTGAAAAATCACCATTTGCTTTCTTGCTCCTCAATTTTTAAACACTTTCTCTGTATTTTATTAAGGTAACACTTTCTCTTATTTTTATTTATTTATTTTTTTAAGAACACTTTTTCTATTGTAATCAGTTAATGGCATGGATTTCATAGAAAGGATTTCTGATATTAAACCACTTTTCCATTTCTAAAATAAATACAAAATGATCTTTATAGGACTATAATCATGACCTTCTATCAAAACTTTCATCAGAGCTGGTAATAAATTTTCTGAGACTTGATAATTTATAAGCCATGAAAATCTATTTCTTCAACTCTGGGGTCTAGAAGCCCAAGGTGCAGATGTGGCATCTGAGAGGTTCATCTCCCTCCTTCTTTGTTTCTGTGTCCTGACTGATGGAAGGCAGAGGGGCAAGGGAGGCAAACTCCCTCCCCAGCCTTTTTTATAAAGTTATTAATCTACCCAGAAGAGCAGAGTCCTCATGGCTTAATCACTTCCCCAAGAGCACACTTTAATAATACCACAATCAAAATTAAATTTTAACATGAATTTTGGAAAAGACATTTAGTAAAACCCTCTCATAAATTGTTCAGTTCAACCCCGCTTGGGATTTTTTTTTAAGATTTGTGCCCATGAATGAGATTCGTATACATTATTCTTGCACACTTTAGCTTCTTCTTCGTCACCAGTTTTGGGAAATTTTCAGATTTTATCTGTTCAAATAATTGCCTTTTATGTTTGTTCTCACCACTGCTGGAATTTGAATTAACTATGAGTATGGTGTCATAAGCATTTAAGAAACACTAGCTACCTTTGTTCATTATTTTATACATTTTTCATGAAAGCATGATCGGCTAATGAGTGATTTTTAAATATTTATTTCATTTCCTTAAAGAGAGTCTTTCTGCCTCTCTGCATAAAATTATCCAGTAGTCATTATCCAGAATTTGAGAACACACGGGTAAGATCATTGTGAGAATAATTTCAACATTTCTGAACTATTTATTATGCCACTTACTAATACATCTAAATTATAGGTCACTGAAGTTCAGATTAAAGAACAAAACATGATTTTTAAAAACAAAGTGCCTAAGTGATAGCAGCAAAAATATGTCAAGAAAGTGAAAAATATTCTATGTGTAAAAAGGAAAACAGCATTCAATTTTTTAAACACAATGCAGAGATCGACTAGATTTATAAATGCAGAGAATTCATCAGGAAATGAATAGCATAATTTTAACTCACTTTCAAGACAGTGTGACAGGCAGTCTTTAAAAACATTTTATAAATTCAGTCATCCATGGATATTTTAGAAGATTTGTATTTTATACAACTTCTTTATAAAAAAAAGCTTTAAAATATTCTAGAATCAATCACCATTTAAATATTTAATAAGGCTACAGATTACAATAGGAAGAATTTTTAATCTCAATATTCAGATAGGATTTGATTTCTTTTTTTAATATTTATTCTTTAGTTGTAGTTGGACACAATATCTTTATTTATTTATTTTTATGTGGTATTGGGGATCAAACACAGGGCCTCACCTGTACTAGGCGAGCGCTGTACCACTGAGCCACAACCCCAGCCCAGGATTTGGTTTCCAAAATGGTTTTTCTCACTTGGTTTTATAAAGTCAAGTGAAAATTTCAAAGAAATAAATTAAACAGTAATTTTTTTTTTAATTTTTATTATTAGTTGTTCAAAACATTACATAGTTCTTGACATATCATATTTCATACATTTGATTCAAGTGGGTTATGAACTTCCATTTTTACCCTGTATACAGATTGCAGAATCACATCCGTTACACATCCACGTTTTTACATATTGCCATACTAGCGACTGTTGTATTCTGCTATCTTTCCTATCCTCTACTATCCCCACTCCCCTCTCCTCCCATCTTCTCTCTCTCCCCCATCTACTGTAATTCATTTCTCTCCCTTGTTTTTTTTCCCTTTCCCCTCACTTTCTCTTATATGTAATTTTGTATAACAATCTTGAAATGGAGATACTCCAAATGATCTAATTGAAAAGAAATGACAGTGGTTATATAGATAATCCGTTCAGGCTCCATAAGGAAAAGAAATGTATTTTCATAGAAATTTGACATACTTGACTACTTATGCTAGAGTTTTAACTTGTAATTGAAATTTATTAGCATTAAATTAACCTAACTTTATTAAAAGCATAGCAGTGAATTATCTCACCTACCTAGTTTGCCCCAGGTGTGCTATCTTAACTAACTAAGATGCAAATATGGATGAGGCAAGCATTATTTGCATATCCAGTAGTTTCCTTTATTAGTAACTAGAACATAGTTTTGGAAAACCTGCTCCCCAAATTTTTTCAATTATTCTTCAAGTAAAGTTTATTTAAAAAAAAAAAACATAAAATAGAATTTTCCATTACATAACTGGTTACTCTATTTTCAAGGAAAATATTTGAAAGAACCTAATTACTAACTCCTCTATTTTCCTGAATTTGTAAAACAACTAAGGCCACAGATTGTATATATGTCTCAGACATTTTTAGAAATTTTTACTTCAGTGAACTTTTCCATCACCATGATCAAAATGCACAACAAGAACAACTTAAAAGAGGAAAAGTTTATTGGGAACTCATGGTGTCAGAGGTCTCAGTCCATAGACAGCTGACTCCATTGCTCTGGGCCCAAATGAGACCACATAACATGAGGAGAGGACCCAGGGAAGGAAAGCTGCTCCACTCTGCTCATTGAAGGGTCAGAAAGCCGAAAGAGAGGAAGGAGGAAAAGCCACAGGGCAGATTCACTCTTCCAGGGCATGCCCCCAGTGACCTACCTCCTTCAACCACACTCCACAGGCCTGCAGTTACTCTCCAGATATTCCATTTGAACTCAGATGGGCTGATCAGGTTACAACTCTCATAATCTAATCATTTTACTTCTTACTACTCCTGCATTAACGTGAGCTTTGAAGGGATACTTCATGTTCAAACCATACCAGTTATTAATATATCAAGAGAAACTTGAGAACTGAAACTTATTTCTAAAGCTATTGCAGATGCATCGATTTCTGGATCAGTCAGGGGTCTGTCAAAGGATAGAAACTATATGAATTGTTTCCCAAAGAAATTTTTATTTTAAAGAATGGTTAATGGTGTACTAGAGAACTGAAAGGGCAAAAAAAAGAGATAACAAAATATCACAGAGGTAATAGCTCTGTGAAGCAGCTAACACCCCTAGGGTGGGAACAAAGAGAAGAAGGTGATTAAAGAATTATGAGAACAAGAAACTGGGGCTGTCACGAGGAGCGTCCACCAGCTGTGCTCGTATCCCAGAGAGGGCATGAAGAGGCTAATTCTAGCTGTGTAGAAAACTATGGACTAGAAACAACTGCTGTTGCTGATGTTCAGTGTCACTACAGGGTGAAGACATGTGGCCTGTGAGATGCTAAGAGGATCAGAAAGTGAACAGAAAGATAAAGTCCTTCCTCTCTCCAGTCTCCAGTCTCTCTCTAATATGTCCTATTGTCAGAGCCCAACATGGAGACACCTGTTAAAAAAGAAATGTGTTTCACCCCAGAATTACAACATACAGTGTTGAAGAGTGAACTTACATCTGAAAGGCAACAGTTCAATAACCAGAAAATGAGTATTGTATCCTAAAAATAATAGATAAATGTTTATTTTCCTGATTCAATTTGGGCGTTATTTTCTCCATAAAAATTTCCATGCATCTAGTAAAATACCCAGCTCCTGATAGGCTCTTGGTAAATGTTTTTGAGAAAATAAATGAATGAATCATTTTATTTTAAAAGGGAACAATTCAGTCAGTTTTAATCATCAGAATCATGCCATTATAAGTAGAATTTTTTTAATTCAAACTAAATGGTAATAGAGTAGAGGAAAATACTTTATCTGAAAAGCAATCATTCCACAATAAGTTGTCTTTTGAGGAATCAATCTCATTTCACTTTGCGATATACTTCCAAATTGGTTTCTTGATGAATCTTTGAAATGCAAAAATTGGAATTGTGACCAATACAATCATCATTCATACATACATAAATTTATATCCCCATAACTCTGGAATTTGAAAAGAATCCTTGATGAATCATTCAATTAAAACACACTTTCTGACTGAAAATAATTGCAGAGATATTTCTTTCAGAGGAGGACCAAATGGAGGTCACCACTTGCTCCAAAGCAGCACCTGTTGACCTAGGAATTTAACAAGTCCCTGTTGTCACACAAGGAAAAAACTGCATTTTCTTGTTTTCCAACTTTCCTTTCCTACCAATAAAATAAATTGTCTTTACATCTGTTTTCCAAAGAAGTCATTTTTCCCTCATTGCAATACCATTCAATACCATGACTGGTCACTATGAGTGAAATTAATTAGCTCCATTTATGTTTCTGCAAATGAATTTTTCTGAGAATGATATATTATCTCTATATATTTGAGGTCTCTAGTGTGCCCATCAACAGTTTCTACTAGAGAAATTAAAGGAAAAAACATGTTTCCTAATGGAACAAATAAGAGTTCAAATTTATAATCAAATCTTACAAAGAAAACAGGAGTATTATGCAATCGTGGAATAAACCCAAAAGAACATTCTTCTACTATGAATAACAGCTGTGAATTACTAAAAAAAAAAAACTAATAAAAAATTGTATTTAAAGTAAATCAGATTCAAACTTAAATCTCCCTCATTTATATGCTGAAATGTAGTATGGATGTGTTATCTAAAATTAAATTAATAGCAAAAGCTACTTTATTTCAGATTTCACAATAAACTAAAACTAAAAGAAAGCAAAACTGCTAAAGAGAAATAGCAAAATAAAAGGTAATGGGGAGTGGGTTTAATTAGTTAGGATGGGCAGGGAAGCCTCCTTCAAAAGTGACATTTTAGTAAAAACCTAAGAGTAGATGAGGGAGTGACATGTAGATGTGAAGGTAGAAGATTATTCTCTGCAGAAGGAAAAGCAAGCACATCTCCAGAGAGGGAGCAGCAGGAAGACTGGAAGGCACAGTAGACTAAGGGAGAGGACAGTAAATGAGTTAATTTGTGGACAGGGAGACTCTGTAAGATATTTTAAGGATTTAGGCTTTTTGAGTAAAATTGGAAGCTCTTTGGAAGGTTTTAAATAAATAGATCCTTGATCTGACTTTCATTACATATGTCATATTATGACATATAGGTGAGGTCATGTCACATTCAATAATTACATTATATTACCGGGATCACTTCGACTGCTGGGTTGAAAGTAAATAGAAAAAGGTTTCATGGAAAAAGGGTGTCAAGTTGGAGTCAGGGAAGCCAGTCGGAAGGTATTGCAATAATCTAGGCAAAAACAGTAGTGTCTTGGGTTGGGGTAGGAATCATAGAGAGGATAAGGAGTTGATTTCTTGGTAAATTTTAAAGATATAGCTAGAAGACCCAGTGAGATCTGAACTTTATAAATATAAAGTATGCCCTCTTTCAGAAAGTAATCAGAATTATTATTTGGGAATTCATAATTAGGAATAAAAGTGAGTGTTTATTCAGAATGAAAAAAGAAACTCAAAAAAAAGAACAAAAACAAAATATAATTTCAAAAGATGACAAGTGACATAACCATCACAAAATCCAGGCACTTAACATGATAGTACACGTATAATGCTTTCTCCTACATTTTGGTTTCATATTCTTTGACAACCTTTGCACATGACAAATATTTTGTAATATAATTTTCTGTAGAGATAAAAACAATCCAGTCTGTCATCCAACATCAACTTCATTATTCATAGTTTAGAAATTCAGCTGTATGATTTTTCACTGATACCCCTTGTAAAAATTTAGGATTGCTATCAGATTTGGGGTAACCTCCATATGTTCCATGCCTTGTTTCTCCTCCATCTGTATACATCTGGTGTCAGGAACCAGACTTGAACATGTCCTTTGTCCCCACACCTTCATGCAACAGTCAACTAGGCTCACTACTGTAGCAATAGGAGTCTTTCCAGAAACCACTTCTAAGTCAAATAACTAGCACCAAGTTAAATATGTGAAGAAATTATTTACAAACCACATAAATATATTCCACCAAATCTGTTTTAAAGGTCTTTCCATGCAACTTCCTTTCAGCCAGTACCCCAAAGTGCCTGTGGCCATTTTATCACATGCGACGTTAGAGAAATTGCAACAAGAGGGAGTCAGGATGGAAATTATAATTAAACTTCTTACTTTTATGCAGCATTTCAGGCCTAAACATATGCCTGTTACCTTCCAATTACTGAATTGTAACAAATTACCACGAATTTAGTGAATTAAAAGCAATACAGAATTACTATCTTAGAGTTCTAGAAGTCCTAAAATCAAGGTGTCATTAGGGCTTTACTCCTTCCACAGGATGTGGGGGGAAACCCATTTCCTCTCTTTGCCCAGCTTCTGGGGCAATCTGTGTTCCTTAGCTCGTGGTCCCTCCTTGCATCACTTTTTCTCTGCCTCTGTCATCACATCTTTCCTACCTTCGCTGACCCTCCTGTCTCTAATAAGCACCCTTGTGATTAAATTGGGCCCCTTCCTATAATACAAGATAATTTCTCCATCTCAATATCCTTAAAATAATTGCAACCTTTCATACTTATTTTCTGTGTAAGATAATATATTCATATGTTCTGGGGATTAAAATATGGGCATCTTTGGTAAGCCATTATTCAGTCTTCAATAATGCCTGAGAGAATTGAAACCCTAAGTCCATACAAAACCTTTCCCACAACTGTATATAGCAACGTTATTGAAAACAGGCAAACAGTGGAAACAATCCAAATGTCCACAGATGGATAAATGGATGAACATAATGTGATGTGACATCAGTAAAATGGGATAGTGTTCAGCAACAAAAATGAAGGACTGGCATGAGCTGAAACATGCACAAACCCTGAAAGCATTATCCTAACTGAAAGGAGCCAGAAACAAAAGGCCATGTATTATATGATACAGAAGGCCATTTATCCAAAATCCAGAGGTGGACAAATCCACAGTGACAGGACAAAGATTGGTGCTTGCTGGGGGATGAAGGGAGAAGAGGATAGGGAGAAGGAGTATGGATTTTGTGGGAAATGAAAGTATAGTAGAATTAGATACTGGTGATGATTGATAACTATGTGAATAGCTAAAAACAGAGTTACACTATGTAAGGATGAAGTTTATGGTATGTGAATTATATTTTCATTTTTTAAATCTTAAAATCTTACAGGAGTGTGCCAAGTAACATGTTGGTCAACAACAGACAATATATATGTTAGTGTTCTCATAAGATTATAATAGAGCTAAAAAATTTCCACTACCTAGAATTTTTACTGTACCTTTTCTGTGTTTGGATACAGATATACTTACTGTTGTGTCACAACTGCCTGCTGTGTTCAATATGATAACACACTGCACAGATTCATATCTTAGGAGCAATGAATCATATCATATAACCTAGGTGTGTACTCAGCATCCCATTTATGTTAGTGTAAGTACATGCTGTGATATTCACACGATCACCAGTGACTTGCCTCAAACATACCTCTTTTGTTAAGAAATGCGTGATCGCACTTACTTTTGTAAATTTTACAAAAACATATGGCCATTTGAATGCTTGGCCAGGCTACCTCCCAGAATTTGCAAAGCTGTTCATGTAAATAAGGAGCCTTAAATCTTAAGCTTCAGGAATTTCAAGGTAAACCTGCTTCTAGGTAGAAGCAACAGGATTTGTGGGCAGATGGGGTATCAGAAATGAAAAGGAGAGTAGTTAAGGATGACTTCAAGAATTGACACCCATGCAATCAAAAGATAAAATTTCTAGTTCTAATAAACTGTAACAGATTAACTTTGTTCCATTTTTATGTTTGTTATAGTGATAAAAGAAAAACACACACATAGCATGAGATCTACCCTATTTCTATATGTACATTACAGTATTGTTAAGAAGAAGCACAACATTTTTCAGTAGATCTTTAGAATTTTTCATCTTGCATGATTGAAACTTAATACCCATTGAACAGCGACTCCCCCACTTTCCTTTCCCCCAGACCCTGGGATCAACACTCCATTTTCTCCTATAGATTTCACTACTTTAGATACATCTTATAAGTGGAAACGTGCAGTATTTACTTTTCCATGAATGATTTTCTTCACTTACTAAAATGTCCCTGGGGATCACTCATGGTTTTTTGTTTTGTTGTTTTTTTTTGCATATGATAATATCTCCTTCCTTCTTAAGGACAATTAATATTCACTATAGGTAAAAAACACTCATTTGTTGATCCATCCGTCTGTCAATGAACATGTAGGATGTTTATCCTTTCATCCAACAATTCACATTTAGGTTGCTTCCACATCTTAGCTATTGTGAATAATGCTACAGCCAACATGGAAGGACAAATATATTTTTGAGATCCTAATTTCAGTTATTTTGGAAAAATACCCAAAGTACAATGCATGAATCATGTGATAGTTTTATTTTTAGTTTCTGTGAAATTTTCATACTGTTTTCTATAGAAGCTGTACTATTTTACACTCACCAACAATGCACAGTAGTTCTGATTTCTCCTCATCCTCATCAAAACTTGTTTTGTTTGATAATGGCTGTTCTAAGAGTTGAGAGAATGCAGCTCATTGTGATTTTGATTTGAATTTCCCTGATTATTAATGAGGTTAAGCATCTTTTCATATATTTGTTGGCCACTTCTATGTTTTCTTTGGAAAATTGTTTAAGTCCTTTACCTAATTTTTTAAATAAAAAAAAGTTTTGAATAATATTAATAGCTAAATAAAGTTTAACACAAAAGTTGAAAAAATGAAAGATGAATCATTCACCTTCACAGAAGAATTTTAAATGTATCTAAAGTTCTGAAAAAGATATAATAACACATTAATATTTGTTACATCCAATTATGTTTGTAATAGTAGGTTTTTGTTTGAAGCATTTTTATTTATTCATTTTAATAACAAATAATAATGGTATATATCTACAGGCTACAATGTGTTATTTTCATATAGTATAAATTGTAGAGTGATTAAATCAAACCAATTTACATACCCATAACTTCACATGCTTATTCTTTGTTTTGGTGAGAACATTTAAAATTATACTCTTAGCAGTTTTCAAAAATACAATGCATTATTATCAACTTTGTTACCAGGCTACACAAGAAATCACCAGAACTTATTCCTCCCATCTAATTTTAATGTTGTACTCATGAACCAACATCTCCCCATTCCTATGCCTTGCCACCTGCAGTCCCTAATAATTACCATTCTAATCTCTATGTCTGTGTTGGACTTTTTAAGATTCCTCATGTAAGTGTAAGTGCCTTTGAGATATTTTTTAGTGTCTTTTTTGTTTCAACTTAAAGCACTCCCTTCAGCATTTCTTGTAAAGCCGATCTAGTAGGGTTAACTCCCCCAGCTGAGCCACTCAAGCAGTTCCATTTCCTTTAATGGATTTTCCCCTACCCTGAACATTTACACAGGGTGCTATATATTGGCTATGGTTAATGAGGAGGTGTCCATATAAAAAAGCACATGTCATTTGAAGTCTTCAGGAAAGTGGGTGACAATACAGGGCCCTTCTTTAAATAACAGATCTGTAATTCACTGTTGTCTATCCATGATTGGATAATCCATGCTGTGACTGATGTGCCCCACTGTATTATGAATCCCTCTGGTTGAGTTTCATAGTCTACACAGATCTCCTCAATCCACCATTCCCTTGATCCAATGAGCCTAAAGTTATAGTGGCCAAAACAAGTTGTGGATGAAGAATTCCTGATGAAGTCAAGTATGTCTGTATTGATTGGGCTGACCTGAAGTCAGCTGGAACACCACCTTCTTCCCTATCTGACCCTACCATTCATGTTAGAAGCTCGTGAGAGCAGATCTTTAATGAGCAGTCTCATTTATTGAGAGATCTCTATGTAATTAGCCCTGAATGTCTAGTAATCCTTCAGTTGCTCTTTCTGGATAAACTATAGTCTATTTGCTCCCAGTCTCTGCTGTTCCAAGTGTGGAAATTCTCTTTGTTTAAATTTTCAAATTGATTATATTGCTCTTTAGATACAAAGTAGTTGTGACACGGAAAAATAAACAGGAAACAGACCATGTGCATGTACAAATACATAATATTTAATCCCACCATTATGTATAATGCTCCAATAAAAAATGTGGAAAAATGTTACAAAAGGAAACAGAGAAAATTTCCCCTACTAGTCTCCCAGAACCAGTCCCCAGAGGTAAGCACGGTTTAATGTATATCATGTCACTTATTTTTCTATGCATTACAAATGTGCACATGCATTGCATTTTTTGCACATAAGGATATATATAAACAATGTATATTTTTTATACTTTAAAAAATGTATGTATGGTTTTCTACTGTAGCCATTCCCTTTTTTATTTGGTCTATAACCTATTGGTGGACATCTATGTTGTTCCCAATATTTTGGTGTTTTAATAATGCAGTGATCAACCTATTTTTAACATATACATGCAAATGTTTGCAGCTAATGGACTCAGAGTAGACTTAGTTGATTATTGGATATGACATATATGTATTTTATTTTAGTAGATACTGTGAATTTTTCCTCCCCAAAATAGTACTAATCTACACAAATTTTTGGAGCTCATTAGAGAAACCAAGCAATTCTGAATTCCCAGAGGGACCCCTCTTGGTTTGCTCTAAGTCACAGGTGACTAACCTGAACTTTTTAAAAAATCTAATTAAATGTACTTTGTTTCTTCTGCAAAATTCACAAAGTTTATGACTTCTTTTGATTTTATCCTTTCCTGTTCACTAGAAGCAACAATTTTCCCTTTCATTAATTTTGTTCTGGTTTTGTTTTGTCATTTCAGTAGAATTTTGGGAGAGATGGAAAATAAACTCCTTTGACATCTGAGTTAATTTGCTGTTTATTCATTCACTGTACATTCATCCTATGTTTATGCAGAATTGAAGATACAAAGATTAATGAAACACCAATTTGGCTTTTAGAAATTTCTAATAAGAGTAATTAATGCAAATGAGATTGCCACAATTAACAGACAGGTAGGTAGGCAGGTAGATAATAGAATAGGAGAACTGAAGTATGGTATTTGAGGGGAAACAGGTTCAGCCTAAAGAAAAATAAATAGGAGAGAGAGATCAGCTCATGCAGCTTACAAAAAATGAAATAGAACAATAGGCGTGGAGAACCTGAGGTGACTAAGTAGGCTACAGAACAGATCATTTCATAGAATAAAGGCAGGCAAAATTAGAAAAAGAAAGTTAAGTTAGGGTACCAGAGCTGCCTTTGAACACCATGCTAAGGATTTAGTATCCACCCCATGTATGACTGACAGTCTCAAAAGTCACAAATAATCTATTGAATTTTAAATTTTGCTCTGATATGAAGGATAAATGAGTCACTTGATAATTTTTTTTGTTTTTTTAATTCAATATCTTTATTGATAACTTATTAAGTGTCTGAAACTGTGATAGGAGATAAACTAAAAAGAGTGATAATTGAAAATTTTTTATACTAATTAAGGAAAATACAGCTAGAACTAAGGTAGAAATGGAAAAAAGGAAGTAGAAAAGTATAAATAAGGGGAATTAGATAAAAGGGAGAGAATTGGATATGTTGTTTTTTTTTTGTTTCTAATTCAGATTATTTGGTATTGTTATAATTGAAATAAGATTATATATTTATATATAGCAATACCAAAATGATTTTATATATAATTTTATGTGTGTGTATGTATGTGTGTGTGTGTGTGTGTGTGTGTGTGTATATATATATATATATATATATATATATATATATATATATATACTGAATAATTGAACCAAAATACTGTTATTATGTAAGTTCCACAAGATCAGGGAATCTGTTCCCCTTGTTCTACAGTGTATCCCAGAACTCAGAACATTGCTAAACGTATGGTAAATTTTCAGGAAATATTTCTTTCTTCTCTGGATATATTTATTACATGTATTAAACCTATGAATTTATAATAAGAGTGGATTAGGGATCATGATTTTTCTTCATGTAAACTCTGGAAGCCCTCTTCAATAGCCACATTGTTGAATTTGTATAACCACTTCTTCAACTCTAAAAAATAAAAAACTTCTTCCTAAGATTTATAGCTCACAGAAGATTACAGCAATCAGTCATCGTATCTTAAATGTTCACTTGATTTTGCAGGGTGTTTGCAATTTTTTTCCATTCCAGGTGCACATTTTTATATTATGTTAATAAGATAGAAACCCAAATTTAAGAAAATATTTACAGTTAATGTAGAGACAACAAAAAAGAAGCATGCATTTGCAGTAAGGTTCCCAAGGGACTAGAAGAGCATTACTCTTGTTCAGACACCTCCAATGTCTTCACCGCATGGCCTCTGATTGTCAATAGTGACAATTTTCTCATATGCTTAAATGATGTCAGCAGAGCAGAGAAAACCCCAGTGGTGCATAGTCCTCCTGCATGTTACCGGAGGCCTCTTTTTGTGAACAAAAACGGTCTGGATCATTCAACAGAAAATTTTTGAAATCTTGCCATTTGCCAGGAATTGTCTGCAATGTATGTGACTTATAAAGAAGTATGAAGTATGCCCCTGCCTTCAGGAAATGTATGTTTGTTAAAGAGACAAGCCATGAAATGTAGTATGAAGTGTCAAATGAGTTGTTGAAGGAATAATTGCTATGTTGAAGTGTAGTACCCATCTGCCCCATTTACCTACCTAAACATTTCCCTGAACCCATGACCATAAGGAAAATCATCTTTCTCATTCTCTCCACTGAGCAGAATTTAATTGCCTGATGTCCTCCACATGTGCAGAATATCTTCCTGCTTCTATAACCCCCTCTTATACCAATTCTTCCTTCCGGTAAACTCCTGTTTTCACTCACCCTCAACTTTGTACCATAATTTGTACATCTTTCCCTTTCCTCAAGACCCAGCACAAATGCAGCACTTTCTCAAAAATTCTTGATTTTATTAACTAGAAACAATCTCTTCCCGTACTCTAAACTCCTCTATTTAGCAATCTTAGCATATGCATTACTTTTTTGCTTTATGTCATAGTTGTCCTAGTAGGGGCATGATCACAGCACACGCCCTTTCCTCTCCTTCCGCTACTGATAAGGTGAATCTTTTATCTACAGGGATCCTAAGCCATAGGAACCCAGTGAGGCTAACTTGTGATTTTAGTTCATCTAGTTGTATTGACTCTTTCCTTCTAGCTCCATCCCTGAAACCATTTCACCAACCTATTCCATTTTTTAACATGAAATAATTATAACATATTTAATTTGTATTGTGTCAACTAAGATGTGAGCTCCTTGGGGTCAGGAAATCTGTGCATTAAGTAATCCCATGACCAAGCAATGTCTGTTAAAGAGATATCCTCAGATTACCATCAATACTTGTATTTATTTTCAGGACTACTATTTTTGAAATCCTGATTCAGTAGGTTCTGTATGGAGCCTGGGAACCTGCATTTAGCCAAACTCCCCAGGTGATTTTTATCCATGGTAAATTGAAAATGCTAGCCAGTTAATAAATATTTATCTAATAAATGCTTTATTTGTTCTCTTAAATTATAAGCACCATACGGGAAGGCATATGACAACATAATCTTCATGTTTCCTCCTTTGTGTATATGGCCTAGTCATATGAATATAGTAGTTTCTCAAACACTGTACAATTGGTGCATGTTAATGGCATGATTTATGACCAAGGTAATAAGGAAAGCTTTTCCCAAGGCACAGAATTTTCTGGACCTTGAAAAATGAGCTGGAGTTGGATGGAAGTGGGGCATTATAGTCAGAGAGTGACATTATCAAAGAAAAAGAGTTGAGGAGATACAAGCATGCCCAGGGTTGATGGTTTGATTAGTTTAATAAGAGCCAAAAGTTCTGTGCCAGAGGAATGAGAGATGAGGCTGCCTCCCCATTGTATAAAATAAATGTTTGCTAGCAGAACTCTAATTTTCATTTTAATTTAATAAGAGGAAAAATAAGTGGTTTTGATATGACTAATGATCAACAAGGGATTCGTGGTACTACCTTGGCTAGCATCCACCTCCATGGCACATGTAGAAAGACAAGATTTAGTACAGAATTAACCTGCCCGAGCATCTGTTCAGAACTCCACATGAAAAAAGAAAAAAATAGACCAAAGCATATGCTACAAATTGAAGTCTGGACAATTTTTTTTCATATCATGTTGGTAAGAATTCACATTTTTAGCCAAAACTCTTATTGGCTTGTTCATGTGAACTTGAATATGAAATAAGTACAATAATAATTTTTTAAAGTTAATTTTTAAAAGCTTTCTGTTTACACTTAAATAAAAGATTAAATTCTTTCAAAAATAATAATAAGTTATATTCATAATAAAGTATATTCCTTTGGTCTCATGACAAAGCCAGCATCAGCCTATATATCTCTAATTAATTCATGCATCCACTTACTCATTCACCAGCCAGATAAATAGTTATTGGCAAAATGTTTATGATAAATTTCCACATACATGATACAAACTAAAGAAACATTCTTACATGGAAAAGGGGTTGATATGAAAATTAACATCAACAAGTTATCACTCATTCTGTCATTTCATAGCCCTTGGAATGAAAATAATTACATGACCATGCTTGCTCTCTTGTGTCACCCACACTGAGCATAGTGCTTCATATATAACGAGTGCTCAATAGGTATTTGTTGAATAAATATATTTGTTGATCATTATTTCAGGTTCTCAGGATGCAAAAGTAAAGTGGAAGCAGAAATAACTCTTCCTTCACTGACTCATCATCTTGTGAGGGAGACAAAAAATTAACCAGTGCACTCAGAAATGTAGAATTTCAGTCATGACAGGTGTTAAAAAGCTTCTGGTGGAGTCTGGCATAGCATCCAAGATTCTCCTGAAGAAGTGATGTTGCAATCTAAAGGATGAAGAGACATTAACCAGGCAGAGAGAAGGAGGAAGAGCTCAGCAGGCAGGAGAGGAGGCAGGAGGAGCGACAGGAGTACACAGTGGCTGCAAATATGAATGGAGAACTATGTAGGCAGGGTGAGCGTCTGGGAAATCAGTTTTAGAGAGTTCCAGGGCTAAAATATTAGTCGATATTGTTTAGTTAAGGAATATCTCATTTGAAATTGATGAAAAAGAAATTGGTTTGATATAACTGGTATGTTTGCAATTGACATTTTGGTTTCAGTTACAACTTTAAAACTCATTGCTCATCTGTAATATGAGAAAAATTTGCCTGATAAAATGTCAGATTTTTTTCAGTGACAAGCAAAACAATTGAGCATGTAATTTCAAATTATCTAACCTTGATCCCTATGCCAATAAATATTATAATTTTACTAACTTACACAGCATCAATTAGCCCTCAAATGGAGGTTAATAAAAGAATCAACACAGTATCATACGAATAATTTGGGTGTGCTGATGTAGAACTATATTGACAAATTAATATACCCTGGCAAACAGTTCATTCAATTATTATGAAAAACTAATATATATATATATATATATATATATATATATATATATATATATATATATATAAATTGGTGTAGATCACACGATAAAATTCATACAGAGAAAAAAAAAGCTGAGGCTTTTAAAGAGCAATTATGAAATGTGGAAACAATATCATGTTTGAAACATAACCAAAGAAACAATTGGCTTTTACAGAGTACTGGGTCAGGTAGACTAATATTATTGTCCTTAATTCTTTTACTTTTTCCTTTGGCATGTGTACTTCAAATTTTTACAATATTTAGCTCTGGCATATGTATATATACACACTAACTACTAACCTATATATACACGTTGTCTGATATCATATTATAATGATCTTTAGTTTTTCTGCACCCATGTGCATATATTACCCACAAGACAGTGCTGGGAATGAGGTTGGTGCTTGCCAAATATTTGTTAAATTTTCAGAAGTGGCTAATTAGAATATTTCCAATAAACATTATAAATTTAAATACTAATAATGAGAAGTATCATAAGTTCTTAGGTTTAGTTTATTATTATTATTTGAATAATCAGGTTTAAGGATAGATGGTACAGAATGCTATAAATTTTCTCTTACCAGCTTATTTTGTTTATGTATGATATGGAAAGCAAAACAATAAATATTCAGCAATACTCACACTAGTTGTATTCTAATCTGCTCTTTGACAATAATTGTATATAATGACAGTAACAATTACAATACACAGTGAAAATAGAAGATCTTTTCAAAAGTAATAAAACTCACTGTAATATACTCAGGAATAACAGAATACAACAAATACAAAAACTTAATAACTCAAGTTCCACTTCACCCATAAAACTCTGCATTTAAAAATATTTACATTCCTCAAAATACAGTTTGGAGCCCATTATGTATAACATGCACCATCTTATTGATCTACCTTGCATTGCTAGGCAGGGAGGTTAAGGAAGGGAAGGAGAAATATTTCTCTTTCTCTAATGGGGAAAATAAAGCACAATTGATGACACTAATCTTTTTATTTTTCATTTAACAAATATATGAAGCATTCACTGTGTATCCACTAGGCTAAATAGACAGCTAGTCTTGACTCAGTTTTAACATTTCCTGTCTACCAAAAATTGAAGACAGGATTCCTTTGGAACCCAAATATGAATAGGTTTTTATCATGACTTTGTTCTTGCCTGCCTCTGATGGTTATTTCTGCCATGAAACACATAGCCAAATGGCTTTTACCGGGAAAAATTAACAATTTTAACATAGGTTCATACTTTCATTCAATAGGTTTAAGATACTGACAGTAGATTTTTTTGCCTTCTCAGTTCTGACTTTCAGGCAGAAAATATAATTTATGCATACAGTCTGGTTTCTCATTGGATGAAATGCTTATTAATTAGCAGATTGACAACATAATTTCTCTGTTATTTTTCTGTTTCGGTAATTTTACATTATACAGTTTAATAGAGAATAAATTACCTTATATACCACATATTGACTACTGGCTTTAAAATAATTCAAATTTTGAATACAATTGAACTCACTCAGACCAGCGGCAGTCTTTTATGATTCAGAAGGTATGCCAGTTTTGCAGTACATCTTTATGACCTTCAAGGACCATTGCCAATATTTTTTGCAGCAGGCACACTGCTAAATGCCAGGGATTCAGAGAAGCAGGCTTTTCTCCAGAAGCTCACAATAGTGAGTGTACAACTAACAGCTAAAAGAGATTCAAGGTTATTGGTTTGCCAATAAAAATAATAACTTTGATTTGTTTTTCTCTCCATGATATCTCTAAATTGGAAAAGATATTTATCTGCTCAAGAAGAAACAAAACAGTTTGCAGAGGTTAACTCATGGGAATGTGTAACAAAATGTGGTGCATATAAAAGTTTATGTTTATATTTTTAACATTGCAAATGTTAAGAGAGAGGAAATAGGTAACCCATGGAAACTGTATCATTTACCTTAATCATAGTTTACATAAATGAACAAACAATATATCATTTAAGACTCTAGAATAAAATGTTCCATTGACAACTACAAATTTTCTATCTTGAAGATACTTTCAATCATAATATTTTTTAATCAGTTGGGTTTTAGTGTACATTTTGCATTTACACATTTAAAATTGTTTTTTTTCCAACCTTGTTACTCTTGACTCTTTATTGTCTGACTTCAATAACTAAGTACTAAATATGAATTATTTAGCTATATTTTAGGAATCCCAGCTACAATATGGAGGTCATAAAGATTTAACAAGAGCAGTTGTCAGTGCTGTATTGGAACCAGTTGAAAAGTGAATGGGAGATGAGCAAACAGAGGCAAATTATTTCTGCAGTGTTTCTGTGAAGAACAACATTTAATAAATGGGGAAATAGTTGTAAGGGGCTATATAGTCGGTGAAAATATTATTTCCTTTTACGATGGGACAAGCTGAGGCAATTTGTATGCTGCTGGAGATGAACAGTGGTGACAGAGATTGAAAGTGTGTGGAAAGGAAGTAACTCCAAGCCTTGAGACCCTCTAAACAAGAGATCTAGAGCTCAAATGGCCAGGAAAGGAACATAAAATTGAGGAGGGCCAGAGATTGTGAAAGATAAGCACAATAGTGTTTGGAAAACTCATAAATATATCATACTAACTGGAACTGGGGAACATGCCTGTAACACAGCAGTAGTTCCATGGCTGAGGCAGGAGGATTGCAAATTCAAAGCCAGCCTCAGCAAAGTAGCAAAACCCCGAGCAATTTAGAGAGACCCTGTCTCAAATTTTTAAAAAAATTAAAAATGGACTGGGAATTTGGATCAGAGATCAAGTGCCCCTGCGTTCAATCCCTGATACAACTATGTGTGTGTGTGTGATGTTATATATAAGTTGGGGACATATCACAATGCCCCCAACTTAACTTGAACTAAGCCACATTTCCAATGTGCCACATTATACCTGAGGAAGTATGATTAAGGGAAAGTCTATGGAGCAAAGGACAACAATCTTTAAAATAGATTCCTTTACAATTTTTTCTAACCATGTATGTGAGGAGTCTGGAGCTCAAGATTCATTACCTTTGGAGTAAATCCACTTTTGATTGTCTATTTCAGTGAATGACAGGGTAGGTTATGAGCCGGAGTAAAAGGAGGATACTCTTGACAAGGCTGAAGAACTATGAAGTAATCTCTAGAGAGTAAAAAGGCAATTTCTTGAGGAAAAAAATAAAGTTGCATGCAGTATTCAGTTCTAACTTAAGGCATTTGTCATGAATTTGAAGTGAGACCAGTCAGCCAACTTGCAATTTTCTTCAGCAAATCTTGGGGCACTTGCAGAAAAGACAGCAAGTTGCCTTCAACCAATGTTAAGTTCAGCTAACTGACAGTGATAAAAGAGTCTGTTAAATTGTGTGTGTGTGTGTGTGTGTGTGTGTGTGTGTGTGTGTATGTGCGCGCGCGCTCGTGCGTGTGCAAGAAACTGTTCATAATGCTAGACTCTTTATAATGAATCTCAGTTTAGGAAGCAAGCAAAGATAGGTGAATAGAGACATGCTAGGTTCAGCATATCAGTGATGTGTCATCTCTTATAATTCTTGTAAGAGTTCTAGGATACTGGAATAAGTTAATCAAAAGTATAGGAGGCAGTGATCAGTCAGGGGCATATTTTTTTATTTTTTAATTTGTTCTAATTAGTTATACATGACAGTAAAATGAATTTTGACACATTATATACAAATGGAGCACAACTTCTCCCTCCTCTGGCTGAATATGGTACAGAGTCACACAGGTAGTGAAATCATACACATTTATAGGGTAATAAAGTCATCTTATTCCATAATCCTTCTCATCCCTACACCCCCTTCACTCCCCTCATTCCCCTCTGCACAATCTAAAGTTCTTTTATTCTCCTTCCACCCCATTATGGATTAATATCCTCTTATCAGAGAAAACATTTGGCCTTTGGTTTTTTGGGTTTGCCTTATTTTGCTTAGCATGATATTTTCCAGCTCCGTCTATTTACCTGCAAATTCCATATTTTTATTCTTCTTTAAGGCTGAATAATATTCCATTGTATATATGTACCATATCTTCTTTATCCATTCATCTTTTGAAAGGCATCTAGGTTGGCTCCATAATTTACCTATTGTGAATTGAGCTGCTATAAATATTGATATCATACAGGGACATATTTAAAAATGAGGTTTCAAAAGTGATACTGATCATTTTGACTACAAAGTTCAAGTGTTATCTTTTGAGTGAGTTGCTGAAAAGACTGATTATGAACATAAATTGTTTATTTTCTTCAATTTAGATGGAAGTTTTGGAGCATTAGCAAGCATGAGTTACTGTAGAAGGAATTGGAGACACAGTTCCAGAAGTTTAGTCTAATGGGCAGTTTGCTGCAGTAGGGACACCAACACAGAAGGAGTTAGTACTTAACTGGATCAGGGCTTAGGTGAATGGGCTTAGAGAATGACATCTGGGAAACTGGATTGCAAGATGTAGCACGAGAAGCCTTAAAGAACTGCAAAGGGTTGAGTTTTCCTTGGGCTAATGAGTAGAGTGAAGAAAGAGGCCAAAAAGTAAGCAAGGGTCACAGGAGAGTCATTTTATATAAGTAAAGGGAATTTGGATTTTGCATTCTCTGGGTAATTGAAAGACAATTCTTCAAGCAAGAGTGATCTTACTGATCCTCTGGCTACAGTGTAGATAGAGGATGGAGAAAGGAAATGGCTGCAATCCCCCCCCCCTTATTTTCTTATTTTTAAGAAAATAAGACCAGGGCTGGGGTTGTGGCTCAGTGGTAGAGCGCACACCTACCATGTGTGAGGCACTGGGTTCAATCCTCAGCACCACATAAATAAATAAATAAACAAAATAAAGGTATCGTGTCCATCTACAACTAAAAAAAAAAAAAAAAAGTTCTTTAAAGACGAAAATAAGACCAGTTAGAATTATGAGGTGGGAATGCGTTTGTTACACAGTTGTCATTCTTAAAATTTAGATTCAGACAAGTTCACCCAAGTTTGAAATCTAAATCAAGGGCAGTACATTCATTCAAGTGGTGATCACGAAACCAGAATTACTGCCTCTGTCCCATTATCAACATTTTATAGGACCCAGCCCCAAAAACATGGATGACCAGACGTCACTCCCAGAGGATTCATCTATTTTGTTTACAACTGTTTCTCCAGTCTAGTGCCTGACAGGCACTCAATATAAACACTACTTGAACAAAATTGCTGAAGGAATTTAATTCAATCTTTAGAATATGATCACTTGCTATGGAGGCCTGTCATTCTATGGCCCCTTGCCTAAGAAAAATCATACTGTGTGTGGATCAGTTACCATTTTTTTCCCAGAATATCCCTATTATTTTGTGCTTTACTCATCATGTCTGACAAAACTTTAATATCAGGCTCTTGCTTTTCTCATGTATTTAGCTGTATGACTATGGGCACATTTGTTTGAGCCTAAATCTCCTCTGTGACATGGAGATAAAGCAAACATTCATGGAGCACTCAGCAATGTTATGGTTTAGATATGATTTGAGTGTGTCCCCCAAAGGTTCATAGATTGGAAGCTTGGTCCCCAATATGGCAGTGTTGAGGGATGATGGAACCTGTGAGAGTTGGGGCCTAGTGGGAGACAATGATGTCATTAGGGATATCACCTTTGGAAGAGAATGAGGGAATTCTCAGGACCAAAGTAGTTCCTGAAAGAATACATTGTTATAAGGGAAGAGACCCTGGATCCTTCCTTCAATACCCTTTTTTTCTGAAGCTGGTTTCCTTTCTGTTTCTCTGCCATGCTGTGACACAGCCAGTGAGACCCTGCCAGGATGCCAGCACCATGCTGCTTGAACCCTCCAGCCACCAGAATCATGGGCCAAATAAACCTATTTACTTTACAAAGTACCTAGCCTCAGGTATTTTTTAAAACAGAAATGGACTAGTACAAGCAATAATACTTGGAACCAGGCACTGTTATAAGAACTTTAAATATTTTAACATCATCATCCCAGCACGTGGGTAATGCTACTGTCATCCACCTATGACAGATGATGAACCTGAGCCAAGATGTTACCACAAGTAAGTAACAAAGCCTGGATCTGAACCCAGTCACTGAAACCATGTTCTTAAACATTATGCCTACTGCCAGTCCAATGATGGCACCTCCCTCATTGACTAGTTTTAAAGAGTCAATGACAATCATCTACATAAAATCAGATAGAAAAGTGCCTTACTGTGGTAAGTGCTCGATAGAAGTTAGCTCTTGTCATTGCTAATATTTTATCATAGGAAATTAGATCATTTCATTTGGAACATATCTAATGGAGAAAAAGTCCTTGTTCATAGGGGTGCTTATTTGTATCTACCTTCCTGTGACTTCCATGACTATTTCCAGTTCTGAACTTGGGATGAAGACAGGAGAAAACCAATGCCTCTTTCTTACAACCGTAAGATGTCCAGAGACAAGTGTCTTTGGCATCTACTCTTCCATCCTCCAATCTAGACATTCTGGGTCACTTCAGCATTTCTCCAGTGACATGATGTCCAGGTCATCTGAGTAGATCTGCTTTGTTGAGGAAACCTGTACACTTGGGAACAAGACACTATATTCCATTCATGGGCTGATGGCCACCTACAGAACAGGACACTGAGATAAAAAAAAAAAAAAAGAAAAAGAAAAAAGTTTGGGATAGCTATCTCCCAGTCTGAACACTATTCCCAGAGACCATTATAGTGTCTACCTTGTATAGAGGAAGTGATATTCCCGGAGCAAATGAATTCACTTAGGAACAAATGAATTAATTAATAGTGAGCTTACTCTTTACTTAAATTCCCAATTTTGTTCACATGTACTTTATTTATGTATTTATTTATTTATTCCTTTATTTATTTATTTGGGGGTACTATGGATTGAACCCAGGGCCACTATACCACTGAACTATATCCCCAGCCCTTTCTATTTTTTACTTTGCAATTAGTTCTTACAAAGTTGCCGAGGCTGGCCTTGAACTTGTCATCCTCTTATCTCAGCCTCTCAAGTCACGGGGATTACAGGGATATGTCACCATGCCTGACTTACATACTTCTCTTTCTGATTCTGTTCTTCTGAGGTTCATTTGGGGATATATGGCAGGTCTAACATTAGCCTTTATTAAACTTCATTTTTTAGGAGCTAACCAATCTTTTTGGATAATTTTGTGTATTAATTTTGTCATTGTATATATTGTCTCTCCTTTTCCGCATCATATCATCAAATCAAGGATTTTTTTTCCTTCTATTTCATCAATATACTCATCTGAGTATTTAAGTGGAATACATTATGCCCAAATTTATATTAAAATATTCATAAGAGCTTATGACTGAAAGTGTTTTAATTATAAGTCAATTACATTTTCTCAGCAGTGAATTTCATTATTAATTGTCACTATGAATATCTATTTATCTGTTCCACAATGACTAAAATATAAAGCATCTTTTTTCTAAATATTGCCTAAAATGGACAAATTTTTTAAAAAAATTTTAATTTTTATGAACATTTAGTAAGATCAACTTCTGAATAAAACTGAGAAACATAAAACTAATGTGAGCTGGAAATAGGCCCAGACCCTGAGGAACTAACCTTTTCATCTCCAAAGAAATTAACTGAAGAAGTTAAACAATCTCAAGGCTTGTAATACATTACAATTGAGAGAATGATAAGTAGGCGTTTCATCAAGAGCTGAAATTTTTAGTCATCCTATTTTGTGTATTAGAAAGAGAATCAGCCATGGACTCTGAAATTCATGAATAAAAGATTTCCCAGTTGTGAGAGCTAAAGGGCTAGTAATAAACCCAGGGTATTATTAAGTAAGAGACTTAAATAAGAAGGGAAGAACGTTTCTTAAGTTTCACTGAGGTCATGCTTCCTCAGTGACTTGCAAACCCTAAATGTTATTCCACAAAGTTGGAAAAAAGTAAAAAGAAATTTAAAATAATTCCTTTTAGGTATCAATGATATCAATACTTAGAAAAAAATGAAATAACTGGACTATCTTAATGAAATATCATAATTAAGTCACTTCACTAAAAATATATTTGTTAAATTTGCTCTGGCTATTTCACATATGTTGATTTGAGCAAATGCTTTCAAACTCATTTATCTGAATTTCAAATCAGGTTTCTTTCTTCCAAAATTCTGTTTCCTTTGCATAGTCTCTGAAATAACAAGTTTTTGTTATTACAAACTTACATTAACAGCAGATGTTATGTTTTTCATAGTTTCAATTTCTTTTAACCTCACTAGGAGAAATGATGTTATAGGATATAAACACTTGTGATCAAACTATATTATCCAAATTAGTGGAATAAAAGTAATACATATAGTCAAATTAGCAGAAAATCCTAAAATTGCATATCTGTAGCAATGCTTATTGGAATTTGGTACAATCATGAAAAATATTTTATATTTGTGTTAATATTGATGAAACCATTTTATTAATTCATTTTGACTGATCATAGTAAAATCACTTTTCTCTTTTACTATAGTTTAGATTGTGGCCAACTTTTTAATTATTATTCTTCAGTGAACATTTTTTCTATATTAAGATTTTTCAATATTTCAGAACTTTTTGGTAGCAAAAAGTTGGTAGTTGCTTAGAAGCAGATATGAAAGTTTTCAAGGTATGAGATTCACATTTGAAAACATTCTCCAAGAAAACTACAGCAATTTATAACTCCCAAAACAGTTTATGATAATCTTTATTTGATCTCACCTTATCCATCATTGAATATACCAAGTCACTCTTGGGTTAAATCACTAATTTTTAATGGAAATGATTGACTTTGTGATGAGATTAAGTAGCAAGAAAAAGGTAATTTATGTGTTATGTTGGCCCTAAGCCATTTAGTTGAGTTCCAAGATCCACTTTAAAATTGTCTATTGATCATGAAATGCTATTATATCCTACTCATGTTGTAGTATTTGTTTTCTTTTTAGCAAGACTGTCTATTGATCTTCTAACTATGTTTTGTCTCTTTTATTATTAGGAAGTTTCTGTAATTTCCTCTGTAGTACATTTTATTATAATATCTGGTAATACAAATATCTTTTATTTAAAAATCCAGCCTATGCCTTACTCTCTTTATTGGGCATTTGTGATCACTGGCTCCCTTCATTAATTTGGAGTTTCAGTTTTAAGCTCCAGTGTGATGTCATCTGTAGAACCAGAAGACCTGAGTAACAATCCCAGCTGCAGTTATGCAACCATCATCAAGTCGTTCTCATTTTCCTCAGGAAATGATTATCAGATTCTTCATGTAAAAAGTAGAGCTATTGCTCCCTTATGGAATGAGATATTTTGAAATAAAGGAGAAATGTAGGTTAACATCAATTATTCCTTTTCAGCTAGTCATAGATACCTTGGATCTCCAGTAGAAGCCAGTGTTAAAATTTTCAGCAGTATGATTGGGCAGCTTTGTCTACCACTTTGCCCTAAGCATGCAAAAGAGTAAGTTATACAGTGTATAAAGGGTTGTTCAAATCCTTGGAGGCCATGTAAGACCTTATATTCCTACAGCACCTCTCCTGCCCTCATACCAAGACTTCATACTTGGGACCTAGCTCATACTCCTCAGGGTTACAACTTGGATGTTGCAATTTCCTGGAATTACCATAGAAATCCTAAACTCCTAAATTCTGACCATTTATTCTAATTTCTTATCTTTTCAATTTTCTTTTTCATTCCTCTCTGACCTAAAGGAAACCTGAAGTCTTTTGTTTATTTTCTCTAAACTCTAAGTCTCCTTATGCCCCAGGAAGAAAGTCCTAATAACTATCATTGATAAAATTCTTTTGATTGCCCTTGTTTCCCCTCAAACCATTCCAATATATACCTTTTTCCCCCACTATTCTATTACACAAACCTTTTCTCCCCTCTTGATCAACGGGTTACCTTGATCCCTACTGCAGCACTAAAATTTAAGAACTTCAGATATGCTTTCCCTCAACTTCTAACCCTCCCTCCGCCACACACGCCAACCTACAGCCATGCCACTTCTGTGTTCTCTGCTATTGCTTCTATTTAAAGTAGTCCCCTTCTTGAACTATCAAACCTTTTCCCCTCTTGGAATTTACTTCATTACTTTCATTCTCTTTTATCTGTCATTCATAGGTGCCCTCTCTCCCTATCTATCTCTATCTCTCTCCTTTCTTTCTACCAGCCTTCTTTACCCTTGACCTCTCAGGTTCTTTGTAGACCCTCAACTTTTCTTTTCTCATCCAAACTTTAAAAAGAAGAAAAATTTTAAAAAATCAATAAATGGGCTGGCATCTAACTAAAAAGCTTCTTCACAGCAAAGGAAATACTCAAGAGCGTGAAGAGAGATCCTACAGAATGGGTGAAATTTTTGGCCACCTGCACCTCAGATAGGGCATTATTTTTCAGGATATACAAAGAAGTCAAACAATTTAACACCAATAAAACAAATAACCTAATCAATTAATGGGCAAAGGAAGTAAACAGACACTTTTTTAAAAAAGAAATACAAATGGTCAACAAATATATGGAAAAAAAGTTTGACATATTTTGCAATTAGAGAAATGCAAATTAAAACTACACTAAGACTCCATTTCACTCCAGTCAGAATGGCAATTAACAAGAATGCAAGTAACATAAATATTGATAAGGATGTGAAGAAAAGGAAATATTCATACTTTGCTATTGGGACTACAAATTGGTGCAACCACTGTGAAAACAATATGGAGATTTCTCAAAAATTCAGGAATGGAATCACCATTTGACCCAGTTACCCACTTTTTAGTATATATCCAAAGAAATCAGCACACTACAGTGATGCAGCCACATCAGTGTTTATACAACACAATTCACAATAGCTAAACTATGGAGCCAACATAGGTGCCCTTAGATAAAGAAATAGATAAAGAAAGTTTGGTATATATATAGACAATGGAGCATTACTCTGGAATAAAGAATGACTTTATGATATTTGTTGGTAAATGGATAGATCTGGAGACTATCATGCTAAATGAAATAAGCCAATCCCCAAAAACCAAAGGTCAAATATTCTCTCTAGTAAGTGGATGCTAACACACAACAAACAGAGGGGAGGATAACAATAGATATTCATTGGATTAAACAAAGGTGAAGGAAGAGGGAATAGGAAAAGGAAAGATAGTAGAATGAATCAGACATAACTTTCTTATGCTCATATATGAATACACCGCAGTGAATCTCACCATTGTGCACATCCAAAAAATTGGGGTCCTAATTATAAGATGTTCCCCCATACTTATATAATTATATCAAAATGGATTCTACTGCCATGTAAAACTAAAAAGAACTACAAATTTAAAAAAAAATCACACAGCTAGTAAAAAAAATAGAATATTCTACCTGTATTGTTCCCATTTATTTTCATCTTATTTATCTTAAACACTCCGTAATATAGTTAGCACTTGAAATGACTGTTACCAAGACTACCAATGGCCTGCCTGCTGTTTCCAAAACTGAGTGAATATCTTCAATCTTTTATTTGACCTTACACCTATCCCACGTATGATACTTTTGTTCAATTTCTTATTCCTCATATAGCTCTAGTCAGTGGACTCAAGTAACCCCATACTCTCCCGAACTCCATTTCTTCTTAGCTTCTCCAATAGGTCACTCCTTTTTACAGCGTTCAGGGCTTAGTGTTACCCAAAGCACCTTCCTCTGTTAACTGTACTTCTGCCTCCCTTCACATTCCCCCTCTGCATGGCTTTAGACTTCCACAAAATACCTAGTCTTATCTCCAACCAACCCAATTCCCTAAGCTTCAGATTTAATAACCAGCTGATTCCTGGACATCTCTACCTATGTATCATGATCAAGGGCTGGGATTGTGGCTCAGTGATAGAACACTTGCCTAGCACATGTGAGGCTCTGGGTTCAATCCTCAGCACCACATAAAAATAAATAAATAAAATAAAGGTATTGTGTCCAACTACAACTAAAAAATAAATATTAAAAAAAGTTAATCTGATCAAAACTGGGTTTAGTCTCTGTCATGTATCTGCTTTTGCCTGGATGTTCTGAAGAGACATGCATGACTCCCTCAACTCACCCTGTATCCAGTCACCAAGTTCTACCATTTTTATATTCTAAATGATTCCTTAATCCAACTTCTCTCTATTCCTTATTATCTCTTTCATTACCAATCCTAATCTGTTTTCATGTCTTAATTTTTTTTTCTTTTTTGTATCAATTTAGAGTTTTATTTATATTAGATATCTATAAATAAAAATGCCACTCTATCAAAATCACTTCCTATTAAAATTTTTCTAGTGATTCTCCTTCCCCCATGCAATAAACTCCTATCTTCTTAAAAAAATGAGATTTTTGTAAATCCTTGTTTTCCTTTGCTGCCTCACTTCATACTACTCACTCTGACTCAAAGTTACGTAAATCAAACTGCCTGTCCTTCTATTCACACATCATGTTATTTCTCACCACTGTGCTTCTGACTAAAATGTACTTCCTTTCCTCCCTTCTTTACTGGCCAACTCCTCATCTCAGCTCTGTGAATTCTCCCTCAGAGAATTCCTGAAGCAGATAGATTCCCTTCCTTTATGTTCCCATAATATCATATATTTACTCCTTGAGTGTTTGCTTCAGAACTAGAGTGTGGGTTTCTTAAAGTCAGAGGCTACTCTATACATATGACTCTAGTGGAATGCCTAGCACTTAGAAGATGTTTAATAAGTACTTAGTTACGGGATGGATCAATTATAAAAGTGCTTCACATATCATTCCCTTTTTGTATAGTATCCTTGTGTGGCAGAGATAGTAGTGTTCTCCAAACATTCCATGAACTCCTCCTATACTCTTTAACCTTCCTTGCACTTAGACTGGGACCATGTAAGTATTTCTAGACAATGGACTATAAGCATATATGATCTATGGCAAACCCAACCCAATATCTTTAAAAGCAGTGATGGTTTTCTTCACTCTCTCTCTCCCTGCTTTGGCTCTTTTGGAAGTCTTGAGATGGTGGTTGGTGGTATCACAAGTATGTGAGGAATAAACCCATGCTGGACATGTAGTAGAAGTGGAAAGTAAGCCTGTTGTATTAAGTCACTGAGATTTCAGGATGTATTTATTCAGGATTTATTCAGCATTATCTTGTCTACCCCAAATAATGCTTATTATTACAAATTTTTGCATTAACCTCTGTCCTATTGTATACAGGTAAGAATGTTGAACCTTACCCAGTAAGAACTTTCTCTTCATCTTAAATCTGCATAATGCCTAGGCTTAGGAAAAACTGAGACACATGACTCATGTTTTCTAAGTGGCCTATCTGTTGGTAGCCAGCCCTCTGCCTCAAAGCCTTTGCATGTCAAGAGCTCCTAAAGTGACTTAGGTGTTCCATCCTTGCCCAGCCTAACATATAGGTGGGGTAGTTCATTGGCTGCTCCTTGTAAGTGAAAGTAGGAATATCTTCTTACACAAAAAAAGTTCACTATACTTACTGACGTAAATCTGATTCTACAGTAGAATGCCATGTCTCTAAATTTATACTTTTATCCTTATTATAAAGGAAACTTTTCCCAGGAATCTACCATATTCCATTGTAATCCCAAACTAAAGGGATCAGAGACTACCTCCAAAATGGATCTGAAGCCCTCCTAGTAGTCAAGGGTGTGTGTGTAACCTTCACTGAACTACAATTTCCAATTGATAAAATTCTATGCTTTTCCATGAGTATTCCATAAAATGCACTGATTTCCTACTTAGGTTCCAAATTGTATTAAGCCATATTTATATTATATCCTTTCAAAAAGCAATAATTATTTCAGATAAAAGAAACAGAAATCCTAGTTTCAAGTTTGACTTAGTTCAAAGATAATAAGGTGTCACCAAGGATCCATCTTTTAGCTCTAGTTTCTTTGAAAAGACTCCATCCTTAGATAGGTTCTCCCATTACCTCATAGCTAGAGCTGCACCTTTCCAGTTCAAATCTAGCAGGGAAGAGAGTCTTTCCTTGAGAAGTCCCAAAGGTTCACTGCTTTCTGTAGTTTTGAATGGGTCAAATTCCATCTCTGAATCAGTCCTTATGGTCAGGGAAATACAGTGCACTAATTAGTTCAGTCCTTCGTCATCCCATAGAGTAGTAAAAAAGAGTCTACTTCAAAGGAGGTGCACAGCCTAAGAGTGGAAAAGGTGATGATTTCTGAGAAAAAGTTAGGTAAAGGCCACCCCAAAGGGGAAGTGATGCTGGCAATAATAGCAGCCGCTATCCTTCTATATAGTTTGCTGCCCAGGAGGCAGAATTTAGAGAGAGCTTCTCATTAGGGAATGTGTGTCTATGCACTGTGTGTTACAGCTTGATTGTATTCTCATTCCTTCTCTGCACTTCTCTAAGCTGTTCTTTCACCTGCTACCTTGAATTTTAGTTATCTAGAATCATTTGTATAAATATACTCCATTCAGACAAAGAGATCTAGATGGAGTCAGAATGGCAGTTATCAAGAATACAGACAACAATATTGTGTTGGTGAGAATGTGGGGGAGGGGAAAGGCACACTCATGCATTGCTGGTGGGTCTGAAAATTGGTGCAGCCAATCTGGAAAGCAATATAGAGATTCCTAAGAAAATGTGGAATGGAACCACCATTTGACCCAGCTATCCCACTCCTTGGTCTATACCCAAAGGACTTGAAATCAGCATACCACAGCCATGCAGCCACATCAATGTTTATAGGAGCTCAATTCGCAATAGCTAAACTGTGGAAGCAACCTAGATGCGCTTCAATAGATGAATGGATAAAGAAACTGTGGTGTATATACACAATGGAATATTACTCAGCATTAAAAGAGAATAAAATTATGGTATCTGCAGGTAAATGGATGGAGTTGGAGAATGTCATGCTAAGTGAAGTAAGCCAATCCCAAAAAACCAAAGACTGAATGTTCTCTCTGATAAGTGGCTGCTGATCCACAATGGGGGGGGACATGGGAAAAATGGAGGAACTTTGATGGGGCAAAGTGGAGGGGGATGGGGAGGGGCATGGGGGCAGAAAGATGGTGGAATGAGATGGACATCACTACCCTAGGTACTTGTATGACAGCACATATGGTGCAACACTACATCATGTACAACCATAGAAATGCAAAGTTGTGCTGCAATTATGTGCAATGAATCAAAATGCATTCTGCTGTCATATATACCTAATTAAAATAAAATTTAAAAAGAAACTTATCAAGTGATCAGAGTATAATTAATGACACAAACAATAATGGGAAGATATTAAGGAAATAGACTAATGTGTCGGAATAATAGATCTTAATTTTCATTAGTGTTATTCTTATCTCAAGAACTGTCAGTTATGTTAGAGATCTATTAAACTTAGAGATTCTGAGAGGATTAACACAAATTCCTAACTAAAAACTCAAGATCCAAGGAACAGTATTTAATATATATGATAAGAAAAGACTCATTTTGTTTTCTTCCTTTCTCTCTGCCTCTCTCCCAGCCTGAAGTTCTGGATCAAATACAAAATTTAAGGGAGTTATGGATGGATAATAATGCATTACAAGTACTACCTGGGGTATGTAAGTTTTATTATGCCATGTTGTTTAACATTTATGTTACACATTGGTTGCATTTGATAGTAACCAATCCTAAATGTTAAGTCTCAGTGTTTGCATTTCAAAATAAAATAACACTTGCTAGAAGTATTCAGTCACCAAGTGTTTTCACTGATTTGTCCTCCAGTGTTTCAAATGTCTCTGTGAGTGTTACAGGTATGCAAAATGTATGAAAAAATTTTTCTTGTTCTCGTAGGAGGATATTTTTCGTCTCTTTTCATAGTCACTGTTTTTTAAAAGCTGAGCATTCATCGTTATTTTTGAAAAGAGAAATACTATATGTAATACCACATTTTATTTTACAAAATTAGCCTATTCTTACAGGTAATTAGAGAATGGTTTCTGTTCATATTGTTAGAGCTTTTCACAAGATAAAAATCTCTTTCTTAATTCAGGCAACGTCCAAGAGATCCCACTTAAACTTTTGAAAATGGCAACAATCATATGACATTAAAAACAAAAGTTAAACAGTCATTTTTTTCCCCTTGACTAAAGGGCAGTCCCATGGGACTTCCTAAGTATTAGGCTTACCTCTCAACTCCTGGAGTGTGACTTTTCTTGCTTTCTAAATTTAATGAAAGAATAGCTTCCCAAAGAACACTTCCCCTCACCACCCATGGCACGTGCACTTGAATAAGTATATGCACACATGCACACATGAGCAGAGCAAGCACAAGTCCCCTGTGGTTGACCAACCCTGAACGCCTAGCATTGGACTGAGAACCAGAGCAGCTGGGTGTGTAATAATTCTTCAGTCAACACAAAATAGATTTTTGTTCCAAAAGCCAATTTTGTTCCTTTATTTGTGTGTATATTGACAAACATTTTTAAATTAATTTTACATGCAACAAGAACAAGAAGCTTATTCTCTGCTAAAATAAACATGAGACCACAGAAAGAGAAACATTTGGAAAGAGTAGAGAAAATGTTTTCTTCCCTTAGCAAAAGGACATACTTCTATCAACATGACCAGAAAACAGAAAATCCACAGTCTTTTCTTTCCATAGTTTTAATTACCCACAGTCAACTGCAGTTCAAAAAAATAAAACCAGAAATAAGCAATACATAAGTTTTAACTAACTTTTATTATAATATATTGTTTTAATTGTTCTATTTTATCATTAGTTGTCATCACTTACTTTACTGTTTATTATTAATTATTTATTCATCATCATTATCATTATTGTTTATCTGTTTATTCATTTGTTATATACTTATTATTTATTTATTAATTGTTTAATCTCTTACTGTTCCCAATTGATAAACTAAATTTTACCATAGTATTTTACATAAATTTTACCATGTATTCATGGACAAAACAGTATATATAGGTTTCAATCACAGAATATCTTGGAATTTATCCCCCACAAATAAGAGGGTACTGCTATGTATGTGCAAATTCTGGAAAAATATGGGTAAGACGCTACTAATTTCTTGTGCAGAGATTGAGGAAACAATGCATGTCTAGTTAGAAGTTCACACCCACTTCTCCAACATGTTTATTTAAAAACACATAGCATGTGCCATGAGCTAGGCACTTTCACAATATTTTACAAATATGGACTCATTGAATCCTCCTAGCAACCTGGTAATGTAGATTGTTACCATCTTCATTTTATAAATAAGGAAACTGAAATACAGGAAGGGCAATAATAACTAGCCCAAGATCATGCAGCCAGTAAATGATGGACCTGTGACTCAACCCAGTTCAAGAGGCTTCTGTTCTATATGGAATCAATAGAAGTTACAAATGAGAATTAAACTCATCATATTTATCATGAATATGTTTCCAAAACCCAGCTGTGCAAATCAACTCGCACCCCAAATTCCCTAATGTATTATTTAAATGGAAAGGCAGTGATGAGATCTATAAAACATAGAATACTACCTAACTTGTCTTTTTTCAATTTTTCATATGGTCTGCTAGCTTTAAGTAGATTCATTACTTTATTTATTATGCTTGAATTTGACCCTTTGCTTTACCCTCTATGGGAATATCCCTTACCTCCCTACCATAAATAGCCAGCGCTTTCCAAATGTTGGTACTAGAAAAAGACTGTTTCTCAATTACCTGGCAGCACTTGACTTTGAAAGGCAGGACGCAGCCTGCAACTTATATGTATATCACAGAATGATTAATTCTAAATATTTAGTATCATGGATGGGAAAAAGTAAACTCACTTTTTGCTTAATTCATAATGCCTTGAGTTAATACATATTTGGAAGTGTGGACTTATTTATTTGTCTATTTATTTATCATCATTGTTATTTATCTTACTGTTTATTATTTATTTATTTATTGTTTAATTATTCACTTTTAATCTATTACTGTTTATAATTGATAAACTAAATTTTACCATAGCTATGTATTTATGGACAAAACAGTATATGTAAGTTTTAATCATAACTCTGGTCTCAGGCATCCACAGTTATGGATTTTCTACTCTTTTCATAAATCAAAGAGACAACTAGATAATAGTCAAATTTTTTTTTCTTCTATGTGGCTCTATCTTAAGACCATCATTTTAAGGTTAATGAACTGAAATATGACTAAACAATGTATTGAATCTATATTTATTTTCAAACTCCATATCTTCTTCAACCTGTGGTTTCCACTCTTTTCCTTTGCTGTCCAGTGCTTGCCTACAAACCCTTCTACACCCAAAGACATACGATCAACACCCTCAAGGACTCTGAGACATTATTCTCAAAGCCCTTTTCACCAGGCTTTAAATGCCTTTGTAAGGTCTTTGAAAGTGCAGGTTGAGAAAGACTCAGAGTAAACACCAAAGCATTCCTTTTCTTCCAAAAAGAATGTTCAGAAACTACACTGAAAAAAAAAATATTGACTTGTGCTTGAGATAATGAGATGGCAATGAAAGAAACTTCAAGGATGAAAGAAATGGTTCTTATGATAAAGGAACAAAAAAGGAAAAACACACGTACACATACAACATCCTTTTATTGCTCAATAAAAGGGAAGAGTGGGTTAAGGGAATATAATGATTTCTTGGGGTGCAAAATCATTTGTGACAGTTTTTTTCCAAATGACATATTTCTAAGTCGGGAAAAAAACTCAGCCCTGTTGTCTGACTCTCCAAGTACTCTCTTTCTATGGCCACTTAGGGAGATGAGGGAGGGGACTGGAGATATGTACAGGGTTAATTAGGGACATGGTAGTCAAGAACTGCTGGTGTAATCAAGTGATCTTTGTAGTCTATAAGCTGATAAAGTGACAAAAGTAGGCTGATTGTGATTCAGTAGGTATGGAGCGGACACAAGATTCTACTTTTTTGACAAGATCCCAAGTGCGGTCAGTGCTGCTGGTCTGCAATACACAATTTGACTCTCAAGAATATGAATTAGTAAGACGACAAAAAATGTATATAATATATATATATATATATATATATATATATATATATATAAATGTAAAATATTTAGTACAGTGTCAAACGTGTGCTTGTGTGTACATATACTCTGTCAAATAAGTAGAGACGACATAGTAAAGTATATGTGGGTAGATCACATAGATCAACTATTATGCTTCTGAAATGTATAGGACACTTATTTGCAAAACATACCCTAAAGTAAAGAAAAATAAAGACTTTCATCCTGCTCTCACTCCTATAGTCCATGTGTGAGCTAATCGATTATGCTTTGTTCATTGTCCATGGTATGAGTGATTTCTTCCTCCCCAGCAATCTGTTAGCAACCCAGTCATTCCACTTCTAAATTTTACTTGAGCCCATCCTTCTTCATCCTCACTCCTATTTCCTTAAGTACTAAACTACTAAACAACTAAGCTGCTTCTATACAATAGTCTTTCCATATCTGCTGGAGATTGGTTCCAGGATAGCCCTTACTCTGGCATACCTAAATCCACAAATATTCAAATCCCTTATATAAAATAGTATAATATTTTCATATTACCTATGCACATCCTTTCATATAGTTTAAACAATCTAAATTATTTTTAATGCCTGATGCAATGCAAATGCTAGATAAATAGTTGTTATACTGTATTGTTTAAAAAATAATGACAAGGAAAAACCCAGTACATCTGTAGTACAGATGCAATTTTTCTGAATATTTTGACTCATGGCTGCTTGTGGGTGCTGCAGGCCAACAGCATAGTACTTCCAATGGCCCCTGACTACAGTCACATATGTGCCTTTGTGAAAGTTTCCTGAAGTTATTTTTTTCAAGCATTAATCCAATGATGTAGTTCCTCATCTCACAAGCTTTTGAATAGCTTTCCTGCCTGTAAGACAGAGTTCTCATCCCCACATGACATGCAATGTCTTTTACCAGCTGGCTCCCTCTATAAGCCCAACTTTATCACAAATTCCAGTCACTTTGAATTTCTCACTCTTTCTCAAGCAGGCAGTGCTTTCTCACACTTCTCTGTGCATGTACATGCTGTTCTCTCTCCTAGGATTCTTCTTTCTTGACAAGCAGTGTCTGCCAGGCAATTTGCAACCCTTCCCCTGTTCTTTTGTGGCATTCTCTACATGCTTTGTGTTGTATCTATCACAGGGTATTATATTTATTAATTTATTCAAATGTTTCTTTCACTACTATGAACTCCTCAAGGATGGAGAATTTGTCTTCATCCTGACAAGTTTGTCCCCATACTTAACTGTCAGACTCATGATTTTCTCCAGTGTAAAGCATAGGTACATAGTAGATCCTCAAAAGCAACGCCCAAATCAACAAAATGTTGAATCTGATTAGTATAAGAAAGTCAAAAAGCACAATTTTAAATCTTCCTCATGCATTTTTAAATTGTAAGGATCAGTATGTCAACATCATTTCAGTGACAACATTAGTTATATTGTTCAGAAATAAGTTTGAGATTATTGCTGTGTTTTAACCGTTGCATTGATGTATATTATGTGTTTAAACTGTTTCATTGAGATATAATTCCATATTATACACAATTGAGTTGTTTTTAGCATGCTCACACAATAAGCAAACATCAGCACGTTGAATTTTAGAATATTTTCATCACTCCTGAAAGAAACTGATTCCATCAGAAGTCATTCCCATATCACCTCCACCCAATCCCTAGCAACCTTACTCTTTTTTCTGTCCCTTGTTTGTTCTAATTATTTAATATAAATGGAATCATTACAATATGTGTTCTCTGTGATAGGCATCTTTTGAGGTTCAACCACTCTGTAGCGTGTATCAATTCTTCACTTATTGTTAGTGCCAAAAAAAAAATCCATTTTATGGATAAACCACATTTTGTTTACCCATTCATCATTTGATGTACAATTTGATTGTCACTCCTTTAGGCTATTATATATAATGTATCCATGAGCATTTGTGTAAGGTTTTGTATGTACATACATGTTTTTATTCTCGGGTATATATGTAGAGATTGTGGGTTATATGAAAATTCAATGTTTAACATTTTGAGAAACTGTCAAACTGTTTTTCCAAGTGGATACAACATTCTCCATTCCTATTAAAAATGTATGGGGCTTGATTACAATATTTCTGTATCTTTGCCAACACCTATTATTGTTGTGGTTGATTTTAAAATTAGTTTTGCCAGAGTATGGTTTTGACAATTTAAAAATGTTTTGTGAAAGTTTCTCAACTAACCCTGAGTTTATGCAATGTCATCAAGTCTATAGGGAAGTTAAAGATGTTGGTATACCTGGATATGTCAAAAAACAGAATAGAAACCGTTGACATGGATATTTCTGGATGTGAAGCCCTTGAGGACCTCTTATTATCATCGAATATGTTGCAACAGTTACCTGATTCAATAGGTGAGAATATAATATTTTCTCATGAATACTTATGTCAAATGTACACTTTTCTTTTTTGACAGTACAGTTTGTTTATTGATGCAGGCAATATACTGTTAGCCTGATATTAATAAATTAACAAATTCACCATACAGGAGTATAAAATAGCATTTTACAAATATCTTAGAATGTGAACTTTAGTTGTCCAATTCTAGGAGTCTTTCCTATTTAAAAATGAACCTACAGAATTGGCATGCTTCAAAACTTGGAAAATCTCCTAAGCTGTAAAATGTTATTATAAGAAGTAAATATTTTAAATTTAGAGTAATTTGATAATTATGGGTAATTATCCTTATATCACCATAGTTTTACAGTAGCTTCTATACACAGGATGTGGCTATGTTATACTTTTAATGCCTTTGGAACATTGTTGTAATATAGGAATAGCAAAAATATATAGATATAAAATGTTCTCTTGGTTCTATTGTTCTAAAAAGGGTACGGTGACTTTAATATGTTGTTAAAGTTATTAGGGGCAGACGGTTTGTCCATAAGAATATAGAAACACTCAATCCTTTTTTGTTTATAAATTTTTGTGTGGGTAGAGTTATGAAAGACTAATTTGGATAATGAGTAAACCTTTTGTATAGATATCTGGCAATTGTTATTTATGAGAATGAGGGAGGTAACCATCAAATTACTTAATTCTGGATCTAACTTCTTTGGAATAGATGTGTCCTATGTGCTGGAATTTAATAATGCTTCTAAAAGTAGTCCCAGCTTAAGTAGGGACTTGAAGGCATTTCCCCACATTTTTCTTCAGCATCTTATTACTAATTTCATTCGCACCTTTCTTTCAGGCTGATGGAAACATTTGTTACAGCAAAATTCTAGTCTAGATTTTCCTTTTATTCTTTCTATATTTGCTGACTTTTTGATTTACATATCACATATTTTAAAACAGTGTTTCTCCAACTTGTTTGATCATTAAAAGTTAACTGAGGGGTTCATTAAACCCTTTCCCATTTCCAGTATCTCCAGCTTTGAAATTCTGGTTCAGAAAGTCTGTCATGGGCCCTCTGATCTATATTTTTATTAAAGATCCTAGATGAAACTTGTGATCAGATATGTCTAGGAAATACTGGTTTTGTTGTTACAGTTAGGAGGTATAATGGTTGAGAAGAGCAACCTTTGGTCAAGATGACAGAATGACATGGAGTATCACTTTAAACCCCGCTAGATCACCATTCTGTCCCACTTCAAATGCATAGGAACTTATTTTTGCTCCTTACTGCCTCTTAAGTGCTAAGAATTGTGCTGGTATATGGTATGTCCTTCTTAAATAATTAGTAAAGAAAAGAACTGATCCATGCTAAAGAAGAACAAATGCCTGCCCAAGCCTGAGATTAAAAAAAAAAAAAATGCAGGGCTGGAGATGTGGCTCAAGTGGTAGCGCACTGGCCTGGCATGCATGCGGCCCCAGTTCGATCCTCAGCACCACATACAAACAAAGATGTTGTGTCCGCCAAAAACTAAAAAATAAATATTTTAAAAAATCTCTCTCTCTCTCTCTCTCTCTCTCTCTCTCTCTCTGTCTCTCTCCCTCCCTCCCTCCCTCCCCCAAAAAATGCAGTGATGACCCAAGGAAATAGATGGGTTAATCTCAATGTATCAACTTAAATAGAAATGGAATCTATAACTTCTTAACCAGCAGAAGAGGGACAAAGGGAGAAAAGAAACATTCACACAGAAAAAGAAAGAAGAATAACTTTTTTTAAAAATCAAGGAAAACATAAAATTGAAATCAGATTTTTTTATCTTAAACCCAACAAATATAATGAATTAAGCTTGTTTTAAAAATCAATATTTCATACAATTTGTATTTCAGTTCAACTGTATTCTGATTATGAGAACCATCTAAAACAAAACACACAAAATTTTAAGACAGTGGTAAAAAAATGAAACATTATTCACATGATATAATTATTTGCTCCCTTTAAGAAAGCAGACTAGGAATCCGGCTTTCTGAGCTGAGAAAAGCAGCTTGTATGAGTAATGAAGAATATTTGGCTAGACACTGGGCTGGAATAAAGCAGATGAAGGCAGGCACGTGGTATGACAGTCGACGCCTTCAGTTCATATCTGAATGGGTCTTGTGATTCCATTACAGAAACTTGCCCCTCAAACTGTCTTTGGACCCTATTGAAACTGCAGGGGAAGTTGTACTTGAACATCTGCAGCATTGCCACAGTACCTGATTATAGATGTAGAAAGGCTGATTTTCCTCAGAGAATTCCCTTCTTAGCCAAGAGAAATATCTGGACGGGACACTGAGTGTTCTGTTCTGTGGCTCTAGAATAATTCACAGATGCAAATTGCATCTTGTCTTGCTTATTTGGGTAGAAATCATCTATTGAACTACCAACATTTAAAAGAATAAAAGATAAGAATTTTCATAATATAAAGAAATAACACAGAAAATAAAATCTTTCCTTCTAGCAGGCCTGTGTCCTTCTGCAGCTGTGGGATGTTTGAATAGAATGACAGACAACAAGCCCAGTATGCTTAATTCCCTTTCTTGTGCTGGTTCCAGGGAAAATGAAGAGTACTTTTTTCCTCTTCTAGGTAGAGAGTTTCAATAATCAGCTTCTTTGGATAACAGAGAAACTGAATAAAGGAGAACATAATTTTTCATTTTTCAAAATAATTTATCTTAGTCACTTAGCAATTAAGGCTTTGTAAGTCAGATTACCTGGTTCAAATTCTAGTATTTCCTCCTCACTAGATGTGCGACCTTAGACAAGTTACATAATTTCTCTGTGTATCAGTTTTATAATCTATTAAGTGGGAGTAGTGGTAGAACTTGAATAATGAAATTATTTTAAGGAATGAATTAATTAATATATATAAGTTTGCTTAGAACAGTCCTTGTCATAGTAAGTACTCTATCAATTTCAACTATTATAATAACATAATAATTATTATCATCTTAGATTTTAAGAGTGCATAGATATTTGCTTTCAACTTTCTATAACATGTATAAATGCCAAGTGAATATAAACTGTTTTAATAACAAATCATATAAAGGTTGAATACATCAATACTATTTATATATTTATATATGAGTAGCTAAAATTGCAGTGATAGTCTACCTTTTCATCCAGAAGTTCATAACTGAAATATAAGATAAAGGGATAATTGAGGGAGGTTTCAAGTAGAGAGAGGAATAGGATAAAATAAGTTTAATTTGCATGGAGTAGAAGAAAGTACAAGACATAATATGAAATACAATACACTGACAAGTTATATGGCACCAGTGAATGATATATCAGAGTGCATAAATGCATTCTACTGTCATGTATAATTAATTAAAACAAATTTTAAAATTAAAAAAAAAAAGAAAAATGAAATACAGGAATAATCTGGCAGGAAAAAAAAAACATGAGCAATGAGTGAGACTGGTGCCCATGATCAGATTCCCAGGGAAGTTCTGGAATCAGTCCAACAGTGTATCCCTGTGGATGGCCCAGGAGTGTTAAAGCCACATCACACATGAGAGAGGTTCCTATAAATCTAGAGAGGTGGAACTAAGCAGGGAGGCCCAACTTGCTTCAGATTGTAAATCTGCAGAAGCTTCTCATCAGAGCCCTACTCCAATCTTCAGGAAAAAATCGGTTGCATCAACATTTGGCCTTAGTCCCTGACCTGCCTCAAAGTTTCTCACCATGACTCTAGATCGGTTGACCGCGGGATCTTCTTAAAGAACTTAGTGACCTGGTTGTGTGGCAATTGTTTGGCCTTATATAACCCATCCCGTAGCCTCTGATGACCCAATCTAGTGATGTCAAGATTGTGGCCCCTCCTCTAGCATCACTCTTAGGCAGGAGCAATGATCTATCTGATCAGGGCTACCAACTCATAAAAATTTAACTGTAATTCATAGTCCCATGTTTACTTTCCACAACTCATAAAAAAAGCTCAGGTGTTCTTTTATATTTACAAAGTTGGTATTTTATCATATGCACTAGGAGAAGCTGAATGATTCAATCACCTTTTGAACATAAATGAATACAGCAGTGGGTGTTCAAACTTCAGAGATAAATTACCACCATATGAATTGTCCTCTTTCCCAGGTGCAGTTGCTTTCGAGTTGACGTTATTAAGCTCCAAATTCTGTAGATATTTTCTCACAGTAGACTGATAGTGGTAACATTTCTCTCTCCAGGGAGAGAAAGTCTCTGCTTCTGAAGAAAATGTATTAGTATACTGAAATTTAAAGTGAAACACAGCTTTATTTCAGTTATATGACTTACTCTTGCCTTTAAAGAATCCTCAAAAAACTTGAGAGGGGATAGATATAAGCTAAAAGCATGTTCACAAACTATAGTTCTTCAAGATATTCTATATGTGGGCTGGAGAAATAGCTCAGTTGGTAGAGTACTTGCCTTGCATGTACAAAGGCTCTGGGTTCAATCCCCAGCAACACCAAAAAAAAAAAAAAAAAAAAAAAAAAACATATTCTAAACACACACACACACACACACACACACTCTACAATAACTTTGGAAAGTCATGTTGTTGAATGAGCTTATCAAGAGCTCTTTTCCTCCTTAAACAAAGCCATATGATTTTGTTTAATTTGGCATTTCTCAAAATATATTTGACCATGGAACTTAATGCAGTTCAGAACAAAGTGTCTTCCGGACACAGTAATCTATTGTTTATAGGTGTAGCTCCAATTTAAAACAAAACCTGGGACTGGGGATGTGGCTCAAGCGGTATCGCGCTTGCCTGGCATGCATGCAACCCAGGTTCGATCCTCAGCACCACATACAAACAAAGATGTTGTGTCTGCCGAAAACTAAATAAATAAATAAATATTAAAAAATTCTCTCTCTCTCTCTCTCTCTCTCTCTCTCTCTCTCTCTCTCTCTCTCTTTTTTAAAAAAAAAAACAGTTGGAGAATATCATGCTAAGCAAAATAAGCCAATCCCAAAAACCCAGGGCCGAATGTTTTCTCTGATAAGTGGATGCTGATCCATAATGCAGGGGAGGAGCATGGGATGAATAGAGGAACTTTTGATGGGGCAAAGGGGGAGGATGGGGAGAAGGCATGAAGGTAGGAAAGATGGTGGAGACATGGACATCATTACCCTCGATACATGTATGATTACACAAATGGTGTGACTTTACTTCATGTATAACCAGAGAAGTGAAAAATTCTGCTGCATTTATGTACAATGAATCAAAGAGCTTTCTGCTGTCATGTATAACTGATTAGAACTAATTTTAAAAAGCACTTATGAAAGTATATTTAAGATTGTTGCTGAAATTGAGATGTGTGTAAAATTATAAATTAGGATATAATATTTTAAATATTAAACCAAAAATTAAAATGATATTAAATAGATTTCTAGTTGTTTTATTATTATTATGTAACTTAATTTAACAAAACAGGATTATAAATGTAGCATTATTATCTATGTTTATTCTTGTTTTGTGGATGATTATATGTAGACTAAGACATTATTAAACTCAGCAAGTCTGGAGACCTTAAATCAGAGAGTGAAAGATAAATAGTTGTAACTTCCTGGCTGGTTCTATTGGCATATTAAAATGATGAGATTTAGTTTAAAGATGCTCCAAGACCAGGATTTATGATATCAAGCAGAATATGAAGTCATATGGTATCATTTTCCAAGTCCTTCATTGTGAGCACTGCATTGCAGTAATTAGTATGCATTCATGGGTTATTAGGCTTTATTCAGATGTGTGTTAAATCTGCATCATAACATGGATGTTAGTTATTAGTATTTATTAGTAAATTAAATATTAAATAATAGCAGGCTTGAAACATTTCAACTTATCCATTTGATGAAGAATAGGATGGGGAAATGTAGTAGTGGTATCTGTATCAATACAATGTATATAGAGCTTTTGGTTTTGTTTACTGCATCAGTGTTCTTGAACTACTGTAAGTGAATTTTTCACAAGACATTCAAAAGTATACAACACACAAGTACTGTATCAATTTATGGTTTTATAGAAGCAGAATGCAGCCAGTTAGCATGCCAATCATTTATCACAAGTGATTCCTTTGATTTCTTTTATGTGACATTTCCTGTCATAAATATGCTGATGTATTAATAAACCTTATTCTGTTTTAGGACTGTTGAAAAAACTGACTACTCTAAAAGTAGATGACAATCAACTTACAATGCTGCCCAATACAATCGGAAAGTAAGTGCCAATGTTTCATACCAGTCAGCCTGTCTAAAGCCAGAAATGAAAGGATATATTGACTTTTCTGCAACAAAACATTTTCTACTATAGATACCAATAATCTTGTTCCTATTTCAATTTCTTCTGGATTAATTTTATATATATATATATATATATATATATATATATATATCTTAATTTAATTTTATATTTGAACATTGCATTGGCATTCATCTATGTAATATCATGAGAAATGTTCAGCCATAAATCTTTCACAGCAAAACAATTAACCAGACCTTCAATTATACTCTTAATGGTATTTTCCAGCTAGAATTTATTTGATATTTTCAAATGACTAGCTGTTGTAAACTCACTTGGGTATTTCTTGCAAAAATAGATCAATTTTTCTAAAGTGCTACAGTATGTATATGTTGCCATTATACTGTTTTTAATATTTGATATGTATCAAAGCATATAGTGTTTTTAGAAGCAAAAAGAGAAGCATCTGCTTAGCTAGCAATTTTTAAAACTTCAAGATGAAAACCCAACATTGTCTTTTAAGGATAAAATGTGCTCCATTTATTTCATAGAAATTCATTTCTAACTTTCTATTGCTGTTAACATTTGGTTCACAATTCTTTAAGAAATATTTATTCTCAATGCTTCACTGAAATGCTTTTGTTTAAATCTCTGTGAAATGAGGAATCTCAGGATAAGATGCTTTTATCCTGAGATTACTAAGACAGTGTTATCAGTATCTTGTTGTATATCTCATTGTGAAGAATTATATAAATTCTTTATTCAACAAATTTGAGTATACTAGGCAAGATAAAGCCTCACTTTTTAAAAACAGCTTTTTTATATATGATTGATAGACAGCCAACTGTAAATATTCAATTCTTTAATTTGACAAGTTTTGACATAGTTATAAAATCTTAGATCCATCCCTACCACAATCAAAGATAGCAAGAATGTCCCTCACGGCTCTTCTCCCCTGTTCCAAGCAAGGGCACTGGAAACCATGGATCTGGAAAACTTCACTTTTAAAAAGTAGAATAGTTTAGCAAAATTCAAATTCAAATGTTCAGACTTTGGAAAGTAGAAAAAGTCTCGACCATTCCTGATATTGTAATACCACACCATACAATATGATTCTGTCTATAGTTTTCTTTCATTTTTTCTAGTGCAAAGAAAACATTATTTATGGGGGAGGGGAGGTACTCAAAGGTAATTATCCTTATAAGACTGATGTTTTTCAAAAATTCTTCCTAATTATATTCTTAGATACTACTCTTTCATCATTGAGTCAATGCTCAGTGGAAACTGAATTCAGCCTCATCTATTCTTGCTAAGGTCATGATGGATATTTTGCCATTTGTGTTCACATTTCTTACAAAGACTAATTACCACGATGAAGAGGTTTATAACATAAAAATCAGCAAAGAAAAGTTGGTTTTTTTTCGATAGGAAGTGGAATCCTGACTTGGTCTTCCTAAGAACTAGCTTTTGTCAAGAGATGTTCAGCCAGACTCTGACCCTCTTTACAACCTCCCAGAGACAAACAGCTTTTTCTGGAGTCCCACAGGTCTTAGCCCATGACTGACATTTTAGATATGTGTTTTGAGCTCCTGTCACACATGAGTATGAATTCCTGTCTCTGCCCTTCACTGGCTACACCTCATGCCAGACTAGTTTGGGGAACAGGCAGTCTACAGCTCTGTCTCCTTCCTGCAGCCACACAGGTTGCCACAGCCTGGCTCTGCACACACTCGAAGCCAGTCTTATGTCACCACTAATATCTTGTCTTGACCCTTGCAGTCCTCTTGGTAGTTGACTTACAAACCTGGAGAAAGCTGAATTGTTCAACTAGTCATTTGATATAAGCTTTAATACCACTAAGTTCAAAAGGAACAGATTTAGAGACCTCACTTGGCTGTCAGCAGCTTTCAATTACTTGAACACAAGGCAATTCAGAAAATCAGGGTGAGTGGCTGGGAATTAGAGCATCTATCTATGCTGAGAAGGCAGAACAGTGAGCCTTCATATTGAAAACAACTCGTTCTAATTAAACTCTCAAATGTCACAAAGCAAAAAAAAAAAAAAAAAAACATACTTATGTTGGATAAAAGAAGCAATATTTAAAAGAACTGGAATTTGGCCAGCATTGAAAGACCAAAAGAACTTAATGGAGTTTCATAGGGGTTGAGGGAGGCATAGTGCTTTGCTAGACCTAATCAATATCAGACAGCCTCTTAATGGAACTTTCCTGAAAGCCACTGAAACACTGGTTGCATAGACATAAGGATCCACTTGAAGTCCATGGGTGCTAGTGGTTGAGTAATCCCTGCCCTTCTGACTGCCAATTTCAGGCATCACCTGTAACAGGATTGACAATAGGGAAACTAACATAATGAGAGATGTGAAAATCTAATTCACAGTAGAAAAGGGGGAGGATACCTATGGTGTACATCTTAAAGAAATGGTTTCTGAAAAGCACCTAAAGTGGGGATATAACTAGAGTATCGAGAAATCTGAGCCCATGGGCCCAGGCCTTCTAAGATGCAGCCCAAAACCAATTCTAGAACTTGCTGATACAGTATGCTTTCCTCACTGGAGGCCCCAGCAACCCAGAAAGTCACTACCATCTGCCACCACCCATTGAAGTGTTCTTATTCTTTACCCCTGTGGTAGTTTCAGAATATGGTAATACTTCAGTTCCTATACTATTTGCCTTCACAGAACACAAACATATAGGTTTTGTTGCTTAGGTCTTTAATGATGATTACTGGAGAAACATAACTAGATTATAACCAAAAATAATAATGTTCTGAAATTAAGAATTTTTATTATAAAATATATAAGCACCATTTGCATAGACCTGGTAATAGTAGTAGCATGACATCTACCATTCACTAATCCCATCCCTCCCATTCACTAGGGTTCAGCCACACTGGCCCTTCTGCACCTTCAAGAAGCCAGACTCCTTCCTGCCTCGTGGCTTTCTTTTTGTCATTACCTGAATATTATCTGAATATTATCTGAATATTTTTTCCCTGCTCTTCATAAAGCTGACTGCTTCACATCTTCTACTCTAAACTTCAGTGTACATTGGCTGTCTTCTTTGAAAGGCAGATTCTAGTCCAGTAGGTCTGAGACCAGAGAGCTTGAGGTTGTGTATATGTCGAAGATGTCTCAGTGATGTTGATGCTTCAGGTTCAGGGACAACACTTTGACTAGGAAGACTCTAGTTTCCCCGTAATGTCCACTACCACATTTTCTCTGTCCCTGTGCCTGTTTTGTTTACTTTGGGCACTTTTCTCAATCTATAACTGCTTATTTTAAAGATCATATTATCCTGCCTGACAAATGCAATTAAGATAGCTTATGTATCCCAGATCCAAAATTGTGTAGGTTTCTAAAAAATATGAACATTAGACCCCAGTTCACTTTGGGTTTCAATTTCTATATTGTTCTGTGTTAATCAGTGTTGTTCGGTAATACTCTAAGAATATCAAGCAGTAAGGATGACTTTAATGGACAAGATTTTTATTTAGAACTCTTATGCTTCTACCTTTCACTAAATGCCTTGTTCATAATGGACATGGGAAAATTATGCAAATAAATATGGATGCTGTTATTCCCATATTTAGGTTTATTATCCTACATGATAATTCTTTTTAAAGTATAGAAGTGAGTCAGTTACAGTGACACAAGCCTGTAATTCTAGCTGCTTAGGAGGCTGAGATAGGAAGATTGCAAGTTCAAGGCCAGCCTTGGCAACTTAGTGAGACCTGTTCAAAATAAAAGGGAACAGGAATGTAGCTCAGTGGTGAAGTGCCCTTGGGTTCAAGTCCCAATACCAATAAATAAATAACAAAGTTAGGAAAAGAGTTATCAACGATAACTGGTACTATTTAATTCAAACATTGATTACTAATTTAGAGGAGTAAACAATCCCATCATAAAAGTTCATTTTTAAAGAGATTTTTAGTATCATTATATGGGAGAATTTGCAGAAGAATGGAGGAATAAAAAAAAACAGTATTAAATCAAAGCAGTGGTGGGTATAAGGGGAATAAAATAATGTCACTCTTCTCACTAAATTTTTTGTTTGTGAAAATACAGTCACTTTTCATTATGTTACTTACATTAACATGCAATGGATTTATTATTTAAGAAGAAATTAATACATAACTATTTTAATTCCTATTTTAATTTAGAATATAAGAAACTCAATAGATACAACCTATAAAAACAAAAATTCCTTGGGGTTATCTATGATTATTTTTAAGAGTGTGAAAGGGTCATAAAACCGAAAGTTTGAGCATTTTCATTCTATACACGACATAGTTTGGACAGTAAAGTGGTAATGGTCACTGTCTAACTTATTCACTTGAGTAGTCGTCTACACACAAATGTTTTATATTTGCATGTATGGGAAAAAACACACTATGTTTCTAAAGTTTTATGATGTGCCTTAATAAACAATCTGTAGTTTCTTTAAAAGTGGTAATACAGTGACTTTGTTTACATTAGGAAATTCAGAATTGCTAGATCAGAGGTTTAATTCAAAGGTTAGAGATGAAATTTGATTATTTACATAAATGTTCTGTAAATGGTCAAGTAATCTATATTTTTATTATGAAACATTTCACCTACAACTCTGGGCACTGAAACCCTAGAAACAGTATAACCAGCTGCAGTGACCAAAAATATTCATCATGTACATGGAGTAGTTCAATATTTTAGACTTACATTTGATCATTTTTAATAGTACAACTATAAGCTGCCAGATTTCATTTTTCAACATTTTTCACGGTTGAAATTGATCCCATGACTTTTGTGCCAAATGATTTATAAAAACCAGTTATTTTTGTTGTTGAACCTTAGTATATGCCTAGAAATTTCAACAGCCCTGAGAATTGAATGTCAAATAAGAATAATAATGAACATCATTTTAGGCTCACAGTGCTCTAGATGCCATGTTTGGTGATTTACAGGTACTGTTTTTAATTCAAGGCCCCCATTAGCCCAATTTGGTATCAACAGATACAGATACTGAGGCTGACGGAAGTTACCAGATTTCAATGTTGTGCCAAGTCTCACCTTCTATAAATGACTCTCCATGTTTGGTAAATTTATGGGCTCTGGGGATGCTCCAGACAAAAAGGGTTTGTCACACTCAAAGAAACACACACAGAGTCTGTTCTTTCTTAGTTATATAGTCTTGGATAAAAGCAATAAAAACTCAGAACTCAAAATGGGTATTTTATAAACTCATTCTTTCACAGAGTTTGGCCACAGAGGCTGCTAGACTAGGAATCAGGACATTTAAGGACCTATGCAAAACAGAAAAAAGTTCTGTCTTCAGTTTGGGCTCTCAGGTGTGAAGCGATTTAGAACATTAATAGCCATTACATTAGAACAAGTTTCATAGACAAATAACCTTAGGATATTCTGTATCCAAGTTAGAGCAACATTGCTAACTTGGGATTTTCTTTTCCAGTTGTTGTATCAGTCTCTGGTTTACTTTTTGAATCATCATCTAACTTTTTGATTATTTTGCATGTCATGCCAATTACAGATGGTAGCATGCCTTGAACAGTTCTCATCTCCTGCATGGCCCCTGGGCATCTTGGCACAGAGGAATGTTTGTAAGCCCTGAACCTTGACTCAGGTTTCAAGTCCTGGCTTATCCACCCATTAGACAATTCACTGTTGGCAAGTCACCCCACATCAAAGAGCCACAGTTTCCTTATTTATAAAATGGAAATAATAATGTTTCTCAGAGGTTACTGTGAGACTTAGTGCTAGAGAGCCTTCAATAAATTTTAATAATTGTTATTGATAGTAATAACCAAACAGATATTTATATATTCATCATAGCTCACATTCATCATGGGAGGGTTGTTAATAAAGTGTGAGTGAAATGTCTAGTTCTTTAAAAGAAAAACATTCTGTACTTATTTGCAAATGTGATAATGGTAGTGTCCTAGTCTGGGATATTATAACAAAATACAGTAGATTGGATAACTTGAACAACAGAAACTTATTTCTCAGTATAGGGGAGCCCAAGGTACCAGCAAAGTGAGTGAGTGGCAGTCTGAGCCCCTCTGGACTTGTATTAGCTGCTATGCTCCTGTATGCTCACATGACCTCTTTGTACATGGGGAAAAAGAAGGAGAACAAGCTCTCTGGTGTCTCTTCCCATCATGAGGCCCCTACTCTCATGATTTTAATACCAATTACTTCTCAAAGGGTCCATTTGCAAATACCATAAAATTGGGGATCAGAACTTCAATATATGAATTTTGGAAGAAAACATTCAGTCCATAACATACATATTTTAAACCTATAAAATCTACTCTCAGGAAATGAGGTGTTTGAAATTGCTTCCTGCTTTTTGACAGAATCCTCAAGAATAAACTGTTAGAAGCATGAAACAGTCATGCATCATTTTTTGTTGGGGATACTTTCTGAGAAATGCATCATTAGGCAATTTTGTCATTGTGCAAACTTTATAGCATGTACTTATACAAACAGAAGATGTATGAGGCTGCTGCTGGCATAATATGCCACACTATTTTATAGTAAACTTATTTTATATAAAGAGAAGTACTCTAAAACAATGAGAAAAATCATAATATAGTAAATACATAAATCAGTAACATAGTTTATTATCATTACCAAATATCATATACTTTGCATAATTGTATTGCTATACTTTCTTGTGTGTTTGGGGGATGGGGGGGTGGCGGCAGATACTAGAGATTGAACCCAGAGGTGCTTTACCACTGAAGTACATCCCCAGTTCTTTTTATTTTTATTTTTTATTTTAAGGCAGGGTCTCACCAACTTACTCAGGGCCTCACTAAGTTGCTGAGGCTGGCTGGAACTTGTGATCCTCCTGTCTCAGCCTCATGAGCCTCTGGTATTACAGGTGTGCACCACTGAACCTGGCTATGTGCTATACTTTTACACTACTGGCAGCCTGGTAGCTTTGTTTACACCAGCATCCCATAAACACTGGAGTTATGCATTGAGCTACCAGATTACAATGTCATTAGGCAAGAGGAACTTTTTGGTTCCATTATACTCTTATGGAAACACTGTCCTATATACCCTCCATTATTACCAAACTGTAGTTATGTGGTGTGCTTGACTTTGAAGTCAGAGGACTTAATGAGAGAAATTTAAAACACAAACAATAAATTTTAATGTATTTCCCAAACTGAATAGAAGTATCCTCATTTACAAAGTCACTGAGAAAAGGGCCCCCTCTCGCCAAAATGAACAAATAGAATTTCATTGATAATTGTAAGATTTCAGCTCAAGTACAAAACCAGTAATGACAAAAGACAATGTTCTCCACTGACCACTCCCTCACTCCTTGCCCCAACATTTTAGACTTATGGCTATTTATGAGTGATGTCCAAATTATAATTATGGCTATTTATGAGAAACATATATGAGTGTTTCTATAGTTTGGGTTGATTAAGAAACTTTTTAATGTACTAACTTGAAACAAAGAATTTTTTAAAAAATCATCTGGCAATGAGCGAAGCTATTTTCTACTCATAGGTAAAGTTTTATCCACTAAAAATCTGTTTTAAATAGTATTCTGATTTCACAGACACTTTGCTCCTATAATCTAAAATAAATTTTTGCAAATTTTCTTTTCAAACAATCCAGTTAACTTTCTAAAAAGTACAAATAAAAGCGGAATTTTCTAGTAGTTCAGGATGGATGAGAAAATTGGGTCTAATAAAAAGTATATTGTTTATATATACGTTTTATGAGAGTAACTGCTCAAAATCAGCCAACATTTCAGAGGTTGAATGTCTATATTATTTTATGTTTTTACAGATTCTGATTTTACGGAATTCAACTTAGGCTGGGAGTTTGTACTAAAACTGAGTGAGTTTTGCTGAATGGTCAGTATAGAAAAGAACTAGTCTGATTAAAATTCATTAATTTCCTCTCATTGTTTAGAAGCAGTCCAAGCAACTTATCTAATATTAATAAGAAAAATTAAGATGGACTCTAGCTCTTAATTCTGAATCTAAACTAAATGAAATTGATTTATGACCCCTGAAACTAAGAATAATGGCGAAAGTTAGCTAGCATTCACTCTGTGCTCATCCTAAGTGACTGACATATATTAATTCCTTCATATATTTTTAGGTCTTTTACCACAAGGTTAAGTGCTGTTTTCACTCTCTTTATCCAGGGATAAAACTGAGGTGTAGAGTAATTAATTAACTTAACTAGAATCTTCCCAATAGTACTTTTTAGAATCTAAACTCTTATCCTAGCCTCCAGTGTATGTGGTGCCTTTGTCAAAGACAGATGACTGTATCTGCCTATCTTTATCTGTATCTCTCTGTGTCTTACATTCTGTTTCACTGTTCTGGTTGTCATTGTCTGTTTTTACACCAGTCCCGTGATGTTTTTGTTACTCTGTGATTTAAAGTCAGGTATTGTGATGCCTCTAGAATTGCTCTGTTTGCTAAAATTGTTTTGGGTATTCTGGTTCCCTACGAATTTGGGGACTGTTTTTCTAGTTCAGGGATGAATGTCCTTGAAATCTTGATGGGGACTGCATTGAATCTGTAGAACACTGAAGAAAAAAACTGAAGATGATGCCAGAAGTTTGGAAAGACCTCCCATGTTCCTGTAGGTAGAGGCAAAATATTAATCTTTCTTCAGTTTTCTACAATTTTCATTGTAAGAGGTCTTTCCTCTCCTTGGATAGATTTATTCATTGTTTTTTGTTGTTGTTATTGTTGAGGCTATTGTAAATGGAACTGTTTTCCTGATTTTCTTCTTCAGCAGATCAGTGCATAGAAAAGTTATTGATTTTTCTATGTCAACACTTTGCTGAATTTGCTTATTAGCCATAGAAAACTTCTGGGTGATTTTTTTGGATCTTCTAAGTATAGAATAATATCTACAAACAATGATAATTTGACTTCTTCCTTTATTATTTGTATCTGTTTTATTTCCTTTTCTTGCCTGATTTTTCTGGTTAAAATTTCAAGTACTGTATTGAATCATAGTGATGAGAGTGGACATCCTTGTCTTGTTCCTAATTTTACAGGGGATGCTTCCAGTTTTTCCCCATTCACTATGGTGTTGACTTTATATTTGTCAATATGTAGCCTTTATGATGTTGAGATAATTTCCTTTTTTTTCATAAATGGGTGCTGGATTTTTTTAAAGTTTTTTCTCTATGATAATATGATTTTTGTTCTTAATTCTAGTTACATGATGAATTAGACTTGTTGATTTGCATATGTTGAATCATCTCTAACCCTAAAACTAACTTTATTATGATGTACAATCTTATTAAGATTATTATTACGATCTTATTCAGCTTCTTGAATACAGTTTGTTAATATTTTTAAGGATTTTTTCATCTATGTTCATTGAGGATATTGGTTTGTTAGGAAGCACCACTTTAAAGTGCTTTATACTTCCTTTGGACTTATTTTTATTTTCAATGTATACTAGTCAAGATATAAAGCTTCTAAAATAATCTTTGGTTTCTTTTTTACTTCATTATTATAAATGACAGTGATAATCTACATAAATCTGATAGCTGTTTTCGTACAAGATCCTGTATTAAAACACCTTTAATTATTTTTAGGAAGATAGCTATTAATGAAGTCAGCTGAAATCATAGGCCATGAGTATGAATCTTTGGTATTTGAGAGATCATTGATAAATGTGTTTTGCACATATTAGTTCTTCTTTGTAACCCAATGTTTTTAGGCTCAGAAGCTCATTGTATGATAAATGTGTTGTCTTTTTAATACAGAAAGTCCTTTCTTTGCATACTAATATGAAACTATGTTGGAATAAAAACTGTTTTTCCTACAGTACTGTCAACACACAACACAGAACACTTCTGGTCACTGAACTATGTGGGGTTTTCCTTACATCAAGTAATTTCCCAATTTTTTGTGGATAACAACTGAATTTAACTCAATTCTGAAACACATGTCTGAAGTTAGAATCAGAACCCACAGGGTAAAGTTTAGGTCCCACAAAACTGCCTCCCACTTAAACATCAGTCACAAGTCCAGATCTGGGGGATTTCTGATTGATCATCTATAAATTGGGGGGTTCCTATGACTCCCTCCTCAGGTCCGATCTTTAGGTTGAATGGCTCACAGAAATCAGGGAAATAAGTTAACCAATGTTTGATAAAGGATAATGCAAAGGGTAGAGATAAGAAAACACATGCAAAGGTACATGGGGAAGGAACATGGAACTTCTGTGTGCTCTTCAAGAGCACCACCTTCCTGGAACCCCCTACCTCATGCAATCAACAACTCACAAGTTCTCTGAATCTCCATCTTGGGGTCCTTATAGCAGCTTTATATGTGAGTGTGGTGATTATACATCACTGACCTTTCGTGATCAGCTCAACCTCAGCCTCTCTCCTCTTCCCAGTTGTCAGGGTGTGGGACTGACACTTCAAACTTCTAATGACATGGTTGGTTTCCTTGGCAAGCAGCTCCCATCCTGAAGCTCTGTAAGAGTCCCTAATCTCAAGTCTTGTCATTAGTATACAGAAAAGCACTTATTACTTTGAAGATTCCAAGGATTTTAAGAGGTCTGTACCAAGAACATATTGAATATCAAATACATATTCCTTATAAATAAATAAATCACAATAAATTGAAGTGATCATAAAAATTATTGTGTAATCTTCTGTGCAAAATGGTTTTAACCAATGTGAAAAATTATGGTCATTTTCACAAAAAGTCTTTAAACCTTTTATCATACCTTTAAACGCTCATACTATCCATTATAAATATAGGGGATTCAAAAAATAATAAAACTAATATTTGTTCAGTATACTGTATTTTTAAATACTAGGAACACTGAGATGTAATATTTGTTTTGTTTTGTAAAACACCAAATTTAGCTTGAGCATCACCTGCCTTCTTTCCATAATATAAGTTATGATACAAGGTGAACATCAGTGGATTGTTATAGTCCTTTTCAAGTTTGGATAAGATTTTTTTGTTTGTTTGTTTGTTTGCTTGCTTTTGGTACTGGGGATTGAAGCCAGGGACACTTAACTACTGAGCCGTATTGTCAGCTTTTTTTTTTTTTTGTATTTTATTTAGAGACACAGTCTCACTGAGTTGCTTAGGGCTTTGCTAAATTGCTGAGACTGGCTTTGAATTTATGATCCTCCTGCGTTAGCCTCTCAAGTCGCTGTGTCTCAAGTCGCTGTGGGATTATAGGCCTGTGTCACCTCACCCAGCAGCTTCCAGATTTTTATCCTTTGTGCTTCCGGTGTTGTGAAATGTGTGTGAGAGTCCCTTCTGCAGGATATGTACTGCTAGGTCACTTACTCTGAAACCTCTTCTTCTTTCAACCACTTTCCTCACTCATGTTGGTAAGCGTGCCTTCACTAAGTTCCCCTGGCAGCTTATCTGGGATTCCCTAACAGGAGCAGTGTCAACAGCCCCACAGTCACCTGTGTCTTCTCTAACTCCATTTATACTCTGTTGAAATCCTGCTAAGTTTATTTGCACAGTGTGCTGAAAATTTCTGCCGTGCCGCACACATATTACTTGCTGTTACTTCCTACCACGAGGCTCAAATATTTTCATTTTTATGTTTCATATCATATTTCATCCAGAACTCAGGCAATGAAACTGTATAATCGCGAGTTGTGGCATGAATAGCCTATACCAAAGTCTGTGTAAGATAATGGGCTTTAAAAGTTAAAATAACTGCATGGTCCACTGGCTGGATTAGTGAAGTTGTCCTTTGTGATAAGTAGAAAATTTTCATATTTTCACATAAATCTCCAAGAGAATTAGGGCAACCAAGAGCTGTATCCAACAGTAACAGTGTTTTAACAGTTAAATTATTTTGCCTATACTCTGTCTACTGCTAGAAGACAGACAACACAATTTGCTGTTGATATGTGAGCATAATAGCAGATACATGATTTGCTGTCTGTGAACATAGTAACAGATGTGCATGGCCCACCACAACTTTGAAGACAGTGATGTAACTGTTCGTTGATCTTGATGTTCATCTATTATTCACATTTACATTGTGATTTGTGGACCGAAGAAAGCTTGATACTTTATAGAGTCACTACAGTTAAAATAGCAAGTAACTGAAATTTAAACCATGTCATTGGGGAACAAGTGTTTTTTAATGGACTATGACAACTGAAACTCCTGCATACTGTCACTGAGCAAAATTGAGGACTGCCTTACTGTGGCTTAAGACCAATTTCAAAATATGTTTGTATAAAAGAAAGAAAAAACAAGAATCCTCATTTTTTTTTATTTTTAAAATATCTTGTTTGAATTCACCCTTTGAATGTACAATTGAAATTTTTATTATAAAAATGCCCGTCACTTTCATCACCACTTGCTGAATACAGGAGTTCAAGCTATTTGTAAAACCCGTTCTATGCAATTTTACAAAAATTATTAAGTGCATTAGATGTATAAGACATGATGTTAGGGTTTTTAATAAATAGATAGATATTCTGTTACTGAGTTTTCCACATATGTTGATTCCTGCCCCCACAAATACACATACACACAGAATCAAACAGCATGCCCACCTGACACCTCAGGAACATGACTGCCCCTATGGGGTGGGGTGTCTCAGTGGATTTAAAAACAAGTTTGATTGGGTTCACTAATAATAAAAGAAAAAAATTACTTTTTTTTTGACTAATACTAAGCTATGTGCTTTATTGATAATATTTCATGAACTATTCAAAGCAACTACATGAGGCAGGAATTATTAGTATCCACATTGCAAATATGAAGAGAAACTGAGACTTAAAAGTTATATGACTTATCTATGTATAAGGAAAACATTTATCTTGAGCTATTAGTCAAAGTTGAATGCCACCTTTTGCCATAGCTGGTTCTAACCAGTTGAATTTCAACTGATCATGAACTTTGAGTGACCCTGGACAGAGTCAGACTGAACCTAAATGTATTGGATGTTTTCTTGACCCACAGACAGTAGGTCTCTATTTGCCTAACATACACAGTCCTGTGAGTCTATTTCATACTTTTCATAATGCAAGTTTTCCATCCTTGGTGAACATAATCATGGTGTCACCCAATCAGACTCTCACAAAACCCTACTTTTTACTGACTTTCCTCCTCAGAGCACCACTTACTGGATTTTCTTCCCTATGGCAGGTAAATAAAAGCAGCTTTGTTTTCTGAGCTATAGTGGTCTTTCTTTTATTTGTTGATACCCAAGATCATACATCCAGTAAGTGACAGGGCTAGAGCCTAAATCCACGTGACTGACTTCAGATCCTATGCTTGATTTTCATATTCATTTCTTAAATAAATGATGGGAGCAAACTGTATTCAAGTTAGCTATTTCCAATATATAAAAAAGAAAACTGATTCTATAACCTTTCTCAAACTGACTTCATTTTTCCCTTTATCATGGAAGGTTCCTCCCCCTGGGAATTCCTCCCTGCTATAATAATGGCAAAAGTATGAATGCTGATACCAATGTAATAATATTAAAACACCAATGGCAATTTAAATATAGCTAGTGATTTTTCTCTTCCAGGCTCTCTTTGTTTCCCACATGTTGCAAAAAGACAGTGAAGTATCTTGTTTCCTTGTAATACCATCACTCCTATGATTCCTTTTATTTATTTATTTATTTATTCTAATCAGTTAGTCATGACAGAAGAATGCTCTTTGATTCATTGTACACAGAGCACAATTTTTCTCTTCTCTGGTTGTACACAAAGTAGGGTCACATCATTCATGCAATCATATATGTACCTAGGGTAATGATGTCCATCTCATCTTTCCTATTCCCATGCCCCCTCTCCTCCTCTCCCTTCCCTTTGGCCAATCAAAAGTTTCTCCACTCATCCCATGCCCCCCACCCCAGTATGGATTAGCATCCACTTATCAGTGAGAACATAGTTTTTTGGGGATTGACTTACTTTGCTTAGCATGATATTCTCTAATTCCATCCATGTATCAGCAAATACCATAATTTTATTCTCTTTTATTGCTGAGTAATATTCCATTGTGTATATATATGCCACAGTTTCTTTTTTTGCCTAACATACACAGTCTTGTGAATCCATTCATCTATTGAAAGTCATCTAGGTTGCTTCCACAGTTTGACTACTGGGAATTGTGCTGCTATAAACATTGATGTGGCTGCATCACTGTAGTATGCTATTTATAAGTCCTTTGGGTTATAGACCAAGGAGTGGGATAGCTGGGTCAGATGGTGGTTTTGTTCCAAGTTTTCCAAGGAATCTCCCCATTGCTTTCCAGATTGGTTGCACCAGTTTGCAGTCCCTCCAGCAATGTATGAGTGTGCCTTTTCTCCCACATCCTAATCAAAACTACTCTAAGATTTTATTTCACTCCTATGATTCCTTTCTGTGGCTCTAGGATATAGCATTTAAGTATAGAGTGGTAGGGATTGTGACAAACAGGAGACCCACCAAAGGACTGTGCCCATTTGAAGACAGTAGATATAACTCTGTATCCATTGCTTCTCAGGGAAGAATACAGGCCCAGTATTACAAATTTGCAAGGGGCACCAAAAATCTGGATCAATAGTGTATATTAACTACTTTTTAATAATTCTAGTAAAGCAAACAAAGCATGTCTACAGACAGGATAATGTAGCAGAGCCATGTTATCTGATTTCAGTCCCAGATTTGCCAATTTGTATGGCTTTTGGAAAGTTTCTTAGACTATTTAAGCCTCAATTTTCTTAATTATAAAATGAGTTTAAAATAGAGGGTTTTTTTACAAAAAAAAGAGATTAGTAGGTCTTTCTATCTCTAAAATGCTTAATAAAATACAATCACATTAGTGTTTTTGTTTTTACTGCTTTTCCCCATGCATCCTCTCTTCATTGGACCTCGCACCACACCCTTCTACCTACTCAGTGCTGTTTCAGGGACTCATTCCAAGATAAACATTCTGAACTTCTGGCTAAAAATGACACCTAAGTTATAAACAAACACAAAAACAAAAATTCTTCTATAATTTCCAATGGCTCAGCTGAATGACAAATTCAGAAATGGAAAAAATTAACCTTATTTATTTTACCAAATCAAAACAATCATTTAATGATATAGAACCATTCAACTGAACTGATAAAATTAATGAATTGATGCAATATTTTGTAATCCTTGATGAACCACTTTTGTTTGATGATTGGATATGTGGTTTTGCAAAAAAAAATTTGCCGGAATGACTAACTACTGTGTTTAACTTTTCAGTTTATCTTTACTAGAAGAATTCGACTGTAGCTGTAATGAACTGGAGTCTCTACCATCTACTATTGGCTACCTTCACAGTCTCCGAACATTAGCAGTTGATGAAAATTTCCTTCCAGAATTACCCAGAGAAGTGGGTTTTCCATCAATTAACTTTTAATGAATGTGTTTTGAAATGAAATATTATCAGATGCAATAGCAGAGTAGGTTCATGAATTGAGAAAATGTGTATAGGAATTATCTATATAATCATTCTGTTTTAAATGACAAATATTCTTACATTTAAACCAGAAAAATGCATTTGACTTAAATATCGCTTACAAAGAATAAAAAATATAATAAATATTATATGATAATTATAATAAATATTATATTATAATTATAATAAATATTAAAATAAGTATAATAAAATATAAGTTAATGCTAAGGAATATAATTTTAAATAATTTATGTATTTTGCTTTTAAGAACAATAGAAGTAACACTTTTGGATAATGACATTTCCATTTCTGAAGTAAAAGGGTTTTTATTGCTATAAATATTTGTAAGGTTTCCAATTACATACTAATATCATGTTAACTTCCAGATTCACAAAGAGATTCTGTTCATTATTAACCTCTAAACAGACTTTCATTTACTAATGTCAAAAAAGAATGTGAAGCATATTTTCAATTTAACATTTTATACTAACTAGTTCCATATGATGGAAAATAATCACTGTATCATTATTTTAAAGACAAAAGTTATGAATAAAAGTGATAAATAACATTGTAATGTGAAAAAAATTAGCTTTGCCAAAGAACTGTTAATAACATTTCATTTTTTGAATATGTATTTTCTGCTATTAAAAACATAGAGATTATTACTTACTTAGAAAAAACAATCTGATTCATAAAAACAATAGTGTTGACAGATATTTTAATAGTAAGATTATTAATAAAATGCTTCCTTGTTAATATTTAAAATAATGAGGTATATATTGCCTTAATATCTAAATATGTATATAAATATTTTTAAAAGATTATAAAAAGGATAGTACACATATTAAGAGAAAGTTTAAAGTGAGAGAAATCAATGAGCTAATTGGTTTAGTAAATTAGAAAAATTAATATAACAACAGCTCTACATTGTTACTCTTCACCTATTTTCTTTTGTTATCAATAGATTGGAAGCTGTAAGAATGTCACAGTTATGTCTCTACGCTCTAATAAGCTGGAATTTCTTCCTGAAGAAATTGGACAGATGCAGAAACTGAGAGTTTTAAATTTGAGTGATAACAGGTATTTTTGCAACATTTCATCATTACATACTAGTTATTTACTAAAAGCAAATGATAGGTTTTTTTTGTCTATAATTTGGAAAGAATTTCTGTATCTTGTGAGGTATATGGAATGCAAATATGTGTGCTTTGTGTAGACAATAGCAGAACTAAATTATTTTTAAACCAACTATTTCTAAATTTTGTTATTTGATTATATCAGAATCACATATTATATGTTAAAATTATATAAAACCTATACACCAAATGTAACCAAAGCAAAAAGCTTAGTAATACAAAAACATAGAAAAATAATTGTAATAAATAACTGCAAATCCATTTTTTAAATATATGTATATAGCTGGCTGCAGTGGTGCAGGCCTGTAATCCCAGAAGCTTGAGAGAGTGAGGCAGGAGGATCATGAGTTCAAAGCCAGACTCAGCAAAAGCCAGAGGCTAAGCAACTCTGTGAGACTCTGTCTCTAAATAAAATACAAAATAGGGCTGGGGATATGGCTCAGTGTACAAGTGCCCCTGAGTTCAATCATCTCTGGTTCCAAAAAATAAAATACATGCATATATTTGTTCTTAGGCACATATATGTATCCAACATATTGGGCAATGTGTATATTTCACCTCCACCAAAGTGCTGGTTAAAAACATTGCTAGTAAACTCATACTCCAAAGGCATAAGGTTTGTACATTATAGTTACGAAAATCAAATGGCTACTCAGTCATGTTCAAAACAGAATGAACAACAACAACAACAAAAGGATAAGCTTCTTCTTGTGACAAAAAATGTTATGTTGGTGGATGTGTAAAAGGAAAAACTGAAGCTACGGTTCCTCTTTGTTCCCACCTTCTCTGTGAAAACAATTACATTCCAATAGGAAAGGATAAAGGTAGATATTAACCAGAAATAACTACTAAATTGATAAAGTGATTAGGAATAGGATAAATACTCTATATTCTCAGTAAATTCAATCAGACAATGATGGTTCAAGAAACTAAGAGAGTGAAACTGTCCAAGGTGAGCCTTTGTGAAATCATGAGGAAAATTTATGAAAGTTTCGGGATAAGCATTAAAGTTCTTTTTTTTTCTTTTTACTTTGATTAAGAAAAAAGTAATGTGAATTTTCAAAATTTATTCTCTTAGTAACTAAATAATATTCCCAACTAAGAGAATAAAACATTTTACTAAAAGGTTTGGAATTTTATTCATAAATCAAGGTAAGAAGAGGCACCAAAGCTTTGTGCATCAAAAGGAAGTAACGTCCTTACAATGCTATTTCCTCTCTGAGTTACCAGACTGGAAATGAAGAGAATGCCTTAAATGTTGTGTCTGAATTTCTTCAAGACACTTAGTGAAATCTCTAATTGCATTCTAATGAATTAAATTAGGAAATATGGTCATGAAAATATCATAGGAGGGTAGATTCCTATTAGATTCAATTATAGTCCCCACCAGAAGCATTAGTGTCAATCTGGAGAGAGGGTTATTGTGCTGAGTTTTAGAAGTCTCTCCTAAATTTTTGCTCTGCTCAATTTTTTTCATTAATAGTCTGTATGATTATATAACAAATCTGCTTACCAAATATCACAAATGCCCCACAACCAGAAGGATTATTAATGGATATAGCAGACTCAAGTGCCTAGTGTGAACCAGACATGCTGCTAGTTACTAGGGCAAAACAGGAATAGACTGAGGAGCTTACAACATCAGGAATTAAAATATTTCATCAAGCCAAAAATAGTTGATTAGTGTATCCCCTAGTACAAAAACTGGAACATAGAATGGAGCCAAATTAATACTTTCAATTAATGAGTCAATTAATGAATCAGAGGAAAAATCAATATTCCGTCAAAGCTGAGGCCAAAGTTCAACATCACCATCAGAGAATGAACTGCTTGGAGAGAAGCTTAAATAAGAAATGTTATCCAAAAGTAATGATGACTGCAGTTCTGTATTTACAATATGACAGATTTTTAAAAGCTTGACATTTTAATTAGGAACAATGATTCTTCCACCCTGTCAGCTGCAAACTTGCTCCTTGGTCGAAGTACTGTATATTTATTATACAATATTAGAGGCTCACCTTCTATAGAAGCCTCTGGAATAGCAAGGAAAAATGAGGTTCCCTTGTTCATCTCTAACAGTTTTTTTTTTTTCATATTCTACATTTATCATTGGATTCAGGATGATTTATCATGTATATTGTTGTACAGGATGTACGTGTTGGACATGTTTTCCCCTCATGTAATTTGGATGCAGCAGCATTGACATCCACTTTAAATTTATCCCCATATTATGTGATAAAACATTCTCTATAAGAGTTACTTCACAATTTCTGCTGTGAGTGAACTTAAATAACTACAAATTAGAAACAGCTTTCATGGGTAATTTGGTTGAAAGTTAAAGTTGTAATTCTATGAGAAAAAAAATGTGATACAATTTAATATCTACTATCTCTTCAAATTTATTAAATTATTTGAAAGTACTTAATTGCTTTTGCACTACAATTAACTCATTAATTACTGTAAATTTTCCTCTTCCCTTATTGAAATACGTTTATCAATTAGTTGATAGAATTTCAATGTTAAAGACTTAAGGAAATTTTCTTTCCAAGTTAAGCATTTTCTAACATGTTCCTCTATGGTCCAAAGTGATAACGCAGTAAATCTCATTGGCATGCTACTTAGTACTACTCACTTTGCTGACTAGCAATGACAATAACCTTTGTAATCACATTGTGTTGACCATGTACATGCACAATTTCAAGGATTTAAGGTAGTATATTGAAATAGGCATTTAGCCTTCCGAAGGTTGAAGCCAAAGTTAAATATGTAGCATTGACTGAATATCAAAGCTGAAGCCAAACTTCACACAAAGTTAAATATATAATTTTGATTTAATATCAAGGCTGAGGCCAAACTTTACGAGTCTCAAAAAATGTGATTTTTAAAGATCCCTTCTTTGTTTTTATGAGTGCATTATAGTTATAGACAATATAGGGGTTCATTTTGACATAATCATATAAGCATGGAATATAATTTGCTCCACTTCAGATTCCTTTTTTGAATATCTTCTATACAATACACCAGGAGTAGAAGAACAAAAGGACACATTCCCTGGAAGTCAGCATAACTTTGGGAGCTGTAAACTTATTTAGTAGTAAGACGGACAGGTCCCCTGGCCCTCACAGAATCTATGGTTTTGTGGGGAAAACCGTAAACAATAAATAAATAATTACAAAAATCAAATTTAATTAAATACTTCAGTGTGTTCTATGAAGGAAAATGCCAGGTGCTGGGAAACTGGATTAAGAAAAGTAGTTTAAATGAGGAGTCAAGGAAAAAACTCTTTGAAAAAATGGCATTTAAACTGAGAACTAGAAGACTTGTGGGATTTAATCACATGAAGTATGGTAGTATTGTATTGTAGATGAAGAATTGGTCGAATCTTATTTTTTTTTTTTTGGTTGAACCTTATAATAGGCTGATAGAGGGCCAGTGTGCTGATGGAACTATCAGGAAAGGAGAAGCTGGAACAACTGCTGGAGGGATTACGGATCCCAGATTGTTTAAGTCTGACAGTGCATGTCAACAATTTTTTTATTTTATCTTGATACAATGGGAAGCTTTTGCAGGGTTATAAATACATTCACTTTTAGAGGATTATTGAGACTGCTCAGTGGAATGGTGAAAGGATTGAAGGAAAAAATGGAATCAACCACATTATAGTATTTTATTTATTTGTTCATTCTTTTTAGACATACATGTCAGCGGAGTGTGTTTTGACAGTGGAGTGTAGTACACATACATGGAGTATAACTTATTCTAACTAGGATCCCATTCTTGTGTTTGATATGGAGTTAACACATAGGAAAATTATGTCTAATTCATTCTACTGTCACAATATAGTATGTGAAAAAATTCTTCTTAGATATGACTCATCCATCTTCATCTATGCTATTAGAATTTTCTTATTTTTACAGATTGAAGAATTTACCATTCTCATTTACCAAACTTAAAGAGCTTGCAGCTTTGTGGCTTTCTGACAATCAGGTAAAAACTTTTATTACCTGATTTATTTTATTTGTTAACATGAATTAGAATTGAAACTTTGAATTACTTTTCCCCATTGATATCTTTGACAGTTAATACAAAATAAAGATTCTTTATCTCCTGAAAAGATTTTTCTAAAGGTAGCAGTACAAATATTGCCATAGACAGAACAGTACTATACTACCATCTCTGTGTTTTAAATACTTATGCTTAATATCTACTTCATTGTCAGAGATCTAAACATAAAAAGATCATTTTTATAGCTTCTTAACTCCTGGTGGTACACATATGTCCTTAGAGAATGTATTTTAATTATATCTCTGAGCATAAAGAATAAGAAACCATTACCACAATCCCCACAAGAGGGATTTCTTATCCTCTATGTTCCCTTTTCTTCTTATGCTTTTAATTATAATCAATTTAATTTTAAAACTTTATTCAAGAAACTTACTAGTATCTTTCAGCAACTATTGTCAGTATTTTCTGTGAAAATGTTTTATTATTAATTTTTATGTTCATGAAAATAGATTATAATTGAATCAGTAATTGAGTATTATGAATAATTTTATTAATTGGAAAATATCAAGGAACAATTGGAGACAACTGATTTGCCAACAAAAAAAAATGGTTGTGGATAATATTGACATAGTTTATCCCTCTTTTTCTTTGTGCTTCTAAACACTCATGCCCAAATACAAATGATTAAATGAAAGCAAGCCATCTTATATTTAATTTATCACTTTTTTCTTGAGCATAAAAGAATATCTACTGACAAATGGATTGTTCATATTCCTAGCTATTACATGAAAATTAAAAATATCTTCTACAAAATGTAAAATGTAAATGTAAGAATAATGTTTGTATTTCTACAGTCACTACAGCACTTGCTTTCATTGATTGAGTAAAATTAGATTGTCTTTCAAATTCAGATCTTATCAATAAACTATAGATTTTTTTTTACAGTATCAATATAACATAAATAAATCCTCTCTGGAGTCAATATGAACTATGCTAATGAAGCAGTCTATTTTGCAGTCTCATATTGCAAATAAACACACTTAATATCATGATTTATTATTATTGTGCAAGAAGGAACAAAACAGTGACTGCATCATTTAACTTTTATTTTGAACACTGATTTAATGTATTGCCGACTGTTTCATGAGAAAAGCTGGTATGTCAGATCCCCTTTATGCTTCGCTCCTATTAATAATTATCACAGAATAAGCAGATTTTCAATACATTAATAATATGAACATTTTCAATATATTTCTGATACATAATATGTGAGACCTGAAAGCCATTCATAAATAGTTATTTTTAAAATAAAATTAATGATAGAAAACAAACTGTGACCATAAATATATCTTGATACATCAGACACATGTATAGTTGCTTATTTATGTGTGGACCTTTTCTTTTGGGTTGCAAAAGTATTTCTTAATGCTTAATAAATGAATGTTTATGTTTTAATCTAACTAATTGCATAGATGACCTTGCATAGGATGAACTTTATAGCAAATTCCATTTCTTTCCAGGGCAACTCTCTATGAAAATGAATAGGCATGTAGGACTACACTAAAAACTTACTAAAGTTGAAACAGTTTAACACATTTTGGTCTCATCAGCATTAAAACTGACATTTCTTAGCTGAATAGGTTTTGGTAAGTTTTATAAAAATGTATACTAATGAAGAAGAAAACTTCATTACAAAAATGTTAGAATTTGAAAATATTTCTCGGCAATAGTCTTATTTATGGTATACTTTATTTCCATTTTCACTCACTTTTCTTTCAATTTTCATTCATCTTAGTGAGGTCAGACTATTGACCATTATCTTATATAAAATAAATATTATTCAGATTTTCAATGTTTTTCATCTAATTTATGTGTTTTCTGCTTCCAGTCCAAAGCTCTTATCCCTTTACAAACGGAAGCCCATCCAGAAACAAAGCAAAGAGTATTGACTAACTATATGTTTCCCCAGCAACCTCGTGGTGATGAAGGTAAAAATTGTCCATAGAAATGTGTTCTGTATTTATAATGATGGATTAAAAGGGCTATTTTCATTCTGCTCTCTATCCAGGAGGATTGGCATATGAGCAAGCTAATAAAGATAATTATAAAAGACAAATATATCATTTGGAAGTTTAAGCATGAGTCTCTACACTATACTATTTTTAAGATTCCAAATACTAAACTCTTCCTCTTTATATCTTACATGAAAATAATGTTGGCATGTAGACACCACTTCTCTTGGCAACAAGACACAGGGCTAGTTAACCAAAGTGGTATCCAGCAATTGCAATGAGCTGAGAGCTATCAGAACCTAAGGAAGGTTCAAAGGGCTAATTCATTTCCAGTGTTCACTTACTGCATGAACACAGTTTAAACATTTACTTCAGTGATCTTAGGCACCCAAAATGTCATGTTATTAGTTAACCATGGAGAGAAAACTTAAAAATTATGATCATTATTTTTCTTTTTCCAGTTTAGTTTCCCCCCAAAAAAAGTCAGCAACTATGAAAAACCATTTTTTAAAAAACTTTAAACTTTCTCAATAATTAAATTTCACATTTTTCATAAAAATTTTTAAATGTTTACTATTTGAAATCTAGCACATGCTGGTATGAACATTTTCTATAGTCATAGAGTAACAGTGATTCTTGTAGGAGTAAACCCTCTTTACTTTAGCCATGGATTCAATCCACCCAATCCACCTGAATGAGAACAACATGTAAAATAAACCATTTGCTCATGTATTTCTTATTTTGAGAGAAAATTATCACAAATGGCTTTAGTGTTTTGACTTTCAAATCTAAGTGAATCATTTGCCTCCTTGGTTTATTATTTTGGGTTCTATTATTTTTGTTTCTTTTGAGGAAAGAAAGTTGCTAATTGTAAAGTTTTCTTGAAATCCAATCAAGTGACCTTTTGGTTTGTCAGACAGCAGTGTAATAAATGAATCTTTAGAATCTCTTACAACAAAGAAATACAAGATAAAAGCTATCCTTTGGTAAAGAATGTAGCCTATGCTGAGTACTTTAATTGAATTTTCTTGTGAAGAAATATTACTATTAGCCAATATTCTGATGTGAATTAGAGATTTATAAACCATGTTTCCTGTAAATTTGAGACATATTTAAACTAACCGAAACCTTAGTGTTAAAGACTAAATTTTCTACTTGTTCTCTACCTCAAAAACATTGCCCCTTCCCAAACACACCAAAGAACAAAGTTGCAATCATGGGCACTGTATTGCAAAATTGTTCTTATGTTGAACCTTTCATTGAAAAATAACATCCCAATGCGTGTTTAGTGATTGTGGGTAGGAGCTGTGTAATCACAACTATATGGAATAAAATCCTGAGTTCATCACAGAGAAGGTGCATGATTGAAGCAAGCATCTTAAAACTCAGCTGTAGTTTCATCATTAAGAAAATAAGAATGTATTAGTACTACTGTTATACTCCTGTGAGGATAAAAGAGATTGGGTAGAGTATTTTATCCAGCTCTCTGTCTTATTACTGTTGTCCTCTGGGGAGCCCATTCCCTACATTAGACAACTTCCCAATGTCCTTGAGTAATTAATGTATACTTAAGCAATCAATCTATACTTGAGTTAGATGTTAAAAGACCATGTGACAAATATCAAGGAAATTTTACTCCTTCTTTCTCTTTCTTTCCTCCTGTCTTTTCCCTTCCTCAAGTTCCTTCTCTCTCTAGCTTTCTTCTTTCCTGTAATTATTTTTGCATTCATTTGTAGTTGTCACCAGTTTTTTTTGCATAGTAGTTAAACTCTATTAATAACACTCTGTTTTGAAAAAAGCAATAATACTTTGGAATCTAACTGTAGATTTCCAGTCAGACAGTGACAGCTTTAACCCTACACTGTGGGAAGAGCAGAGACAACAACGCATGACCGTTGCCTTTGAATTTGAGGAAAAAAAAGAAGACGATGAAAACGCTGGGAAAGTTAAGGTGAACCTTTTAGCTTTTGTTTCTCTCTTCTCCATCTTTCAGTTTTTCCATTGTGATTATTCAGATAGATTGTAGGATAAATTGAGTGACCTCTGCTGGAAGGTCAGATGCTTCTTCAAGTCCCATGGCGGTACCTTTCATTACAGCAGCCTGATAGTTTGGAAGCACTAATGTGCTTCAGAAGAAGACTGATGTCCCCGTTCTGACTGAGGAAGTTTGATATGCCACCCAAGCCATCTTACAGAACAGTAAGGCAGGAGAGATTCAAGCTGAAAGTTTTTTAAAAAAAAGAAGTCCAAGTGATGGACTTCCACTAAGCACTCTTATTTCTTCTGACACACTGCAATGATTTTCTTTTCATCACTGAGCAAGGCATTGTGCAGACTGTATGAGCATAAAATTCACATTTATGAAAGGACTAACTGATTAGCATGCTACAGGGACATTAAATCTCCTAAAGTTTCTGTCCCAGATATGTTTGAGAAAAATTTGTCAATTTTATTAAAGTTTTAAATTAACATTTTAATTTAACATTTTAAATTAAGTGTTAAATTAATTAAATTTAACATTTTAAAGGAGATGAGTATCTAATGGCAAGTGATGTTTCTATGGAAAATAACTTCAAAAATTTTTTCCTACTTCAAAGTATATTTTTTAAAAAATCCATATTGGGACTAATGTAAATCACGTAATGTGGTTGAATTTTAAAATCTGTGTTTTTCCGTTATTTAGAATTTTAACCAGAGCTGTGAAGATATTGGTGTTACGTTTTGGGATCTCCAAAATGATGAGCTAAATAAATATCTTTTCTTTACAAAGTAAAATAAATAAATAAAACTTTAAATATCATCAGAATTTATTTATATTTTATTAACACGTGATTTTCATGTTATTCTCATGGCAACATCTTGAATCTCTCATTAATTTTTAAATATTATTTGTGCACTTTTTCCATCATGAATACTAACAGCTCTCATTCTTAGTGTCTAATTCCCTAAGTAATTGTATATGCATCCTATTAATAAATCCAGATTGTGTGACGTGTTTTCTGTCCCCTCCTTCCCATATTTTCTAAGCATTATTTATTTAGCTATTATTTCTAGAAGCTTATAAGAATTACTAAGGTAACTGAGTGTTTACCAACAAGGCATACTTATAGTATTATGGAGAAACCAAGATGGATTTCCAATCAAAAATGATATTTTTTGTTAAAGATTTGTGTTTTAAAAAATGTTTCTTTCTGGGTGGTTGGTTAGTACCATCTAACAACCAATGAAACATTTTTTTTTAACTTGTAAATTCCTAAAAAAAATATGCTAACATAAAAAGAAAGAAACCAACCAAATTCTGGAACATTCAGTTCCTCTTTAAGGATTTCATGTTAAATCTAGAGCTAATGGATGATGCATTCTATATTGGACCCCTTATTCATGTTTGTATTTCATTGAATTGTCAAAAACTACATGCTTCTTCTTAAAACTCTATATCCAGAGGATTCAAGAAAAAAAAAGTGCATTTAATATACTCTGGTATATGTGTCAATGAAAACATAAAATATAGTAAATGCAAGCAATTATTTAGAAGCCCTGTTTGTGTGTTACCTGATTAGATTTGTTTATAATCAGAGTAGGTTCATTATACTTTAGAATGGTTTGTTCTTATGTTTATTTACATATAATTGGTTCATATTTTGGTAAAACAATGTTTCCCCAAAATCTCTAACTACTTGACTTTGACTAATTTGAATATCTCCAATGCCACCGGCCATTGGACAAATTAGAGCACAAACAAACTTCTAAATAAATCATCATGGAAATATGATGAATGGATATATTTAAATCTCACACTAAATTAATTACACTTCTCTGGTTCATTACATGTATACTAAATTTAGCACCATTTTACCTTTAATTTTCTTGAAATGTGAAAAGGAACCATTGACCTATGCCATCAACTTAAAAATGGACTAGAGTATAATGCCCTACTTAGAGTGTCTATAGTGTAGTATGAATGCTTTATTGTGTGAAGAAATGGTGACCATTTAGCTTCATATGATCCTGGTACTGTTTTATTTCATGAATTTAAAACTTATTTTAATGATAGTCATTTTAAATGCATTACCCAGAGTTAAATAAAAAAAATCAAAAGTAGAAAATGATAAAGTAAAAGTATTGCTACAGTGCTCCTCTTTCTCCCAGAAAATGGAGATTCCTTCTCCCACAGGATCTCTCCTGCCAAGCCCCCTGGGAAAGGGGCCAGCGTGGGATTACTCTCCAACCTGCCAGACTGTCTGGCGATTGCTGCACACCATGGGCCAGGTGTGATCAGCAGATCCAAGATATGCCCGTCCCCCAGAATGACCCACAGCTGGCATGGGGTTGTATAAGTGGCCTCCAGCAGGAAAGGAGCATGTGTACTCCATTGCCAGTTGCAGCACAATCTACCACTCTTCCCTCTCTAAGTGGCAGACAGGTAGGCCTAGGTTTTTGGGATAGGAGAATTCCCCCATGTAGAGGCAACCTTGGAACAGTGGTTTATGGGGTATGTTCTGCATGATTTGGGAAAAGAAATGTTGATCACATAGGACTTTCAAATTGCCAATGTTTGATCCCTATTTAAGTGTTTGCTTATTGACATTGGCATTGGGGTGGGAAGAGGACTGAGTCAGAGGGGAGGGAACACCAACATGAGGTGCCTATTGGTGGGGTATCTGGCATGGTTTTGAGTTGGGTGCTTCATTTTTATTTACATTTTTTATTTTAAAGGCTCTTTAAAGTGTGGGAATACCAATAGTTGGGCAGAATGTTGATGACACTATCAATGCAATATAAATTGTCCTCCCTACATATGCGCATTTTTATAATGTCAATTCTAGGGAAAGTTAAATAGCCAAAACTTGATTCCTAAAATAGCAGGAGTGTAAACTGAGATTTGCTGAGAGTGGACTTTAAGCACAAAGATAGACATTTGTTGAAAAGCATCAATTTCCTACAATTTTGAAGACTCAGATGATATGAATTCCTGTAAGAGAAGACTGGGTGATGGGATGGGGCATATATTAGTGGGATGGGTATATAAGAGATTAATGGGCAGAAAACTTGTCTTAATGAGATATGAAAGAACACTGCATTTCCCATCCACATGTAATGGACTAGATTCTTATTCTGTGTCTTATATTCTTTCTACAATATAAGACAAGCTAAGAATGCATTTTCCTGACTAAAACGGTATGTTTCCTTTCTTTGTAAAATATTCTGATTAATTCCTAGAATAAGATGATATTTATATTAGTGATCAAAGCACTATTGTTTCTCTTACTGGAATTTACAATCTCAAATCAAATTATAATTTGATCATTATATGAAATATATTATATTATCTAAGTATAATATAATATATGAGAAACAGTTCTTTATAAATTCAGTGTCCAAATTATTAATTATTTCTTCATTGCTAAATTTTTGAGGTCTCCAACATCTTGCAGCTGCTATTTGCATTTACTGCACTTTATTTAGATTTGAGAAGCACAGAATGCTGTGAAACATTTCTATTTTCCAAAATGAAAATAAAATAGTATTTTAGTAAAAATATTGCATTTAATAAAATGTATATTTTACATGAGCAAATACTTTATAGTGAGTGATAAATTTAATATTTTATAAGATACAATTAATAGATTATCCCACCTATCTGTATAAGAAATGAAATTATTTCTTTTTCATGCTATATTAGAATAAGGAAATATTTCTAGCCTATATATTTAGAAATATACAGAAACTGTTTTTTTGGTGGGGGAGGAGTACCAGGGATTGAACTCAGGGGCACTTGACCACTGAGCCACATCCCCAGCCCTATTTTATATTTTATTTAAAGACAGTGTCTCACAGAGTTGCTTAGCGACTTGCTAAATTGCTGAGACTGGCTTTGAACTCACAATCCTCCTGCCTCTACCTCCCAAGCCTCTGGGATTACAGGTGTGCGCCACCACACTCAGCCCAGAAACTGTTTTTATATTTGAGAATTACTGAACTACTAATATGGCCATGTTTATTCTTTTCTGAAGTACCACATGCAGTTGAAAAGTGAAAAAGCAAAACAGTCCATAACAAAGCATAAATAAGTTTGTAGAGCTTGAAAATGGAATAGAATTATAAAATATAGATTCATTTTTAAAAGAAATTAGAAAGTATTTACTTAGCCTCCATTTTAAAAAAGCTATCTTGTTATTTAATTAAGTAAAATTCACTGTTTAGACTTATAGTATTTCTTATACAAGGTTATACAATTATATGCTGCACCTATTCTCATGAATATCTCTACGTAGCACTGGTCAGCATAAAGAGTGCATTAGAAAAACCTGAGTTTGACTATAACCTTTGACAGGTTACTTATATTGTCCAAGCCCCAGCTTTCTTCTTATATAGTGGAAACAGCTGCACTAATGAATTTTAAAATTTAAATGAGATAAAATTATTAATAATTCATTCTATAACTAATAAATAAGAATTTATTATTTAGGATATAAATAATTCAGAATTATACCTGTAGAATTAATTATAAATACTATTTTGTATTATATCAATAATTAATTAGAAATTAAATATCCCTATAAAACATTTAGCCTAGTGACAGGCACATGACAGATGCTGAATAAATGGTAACTGTTGCTACATACAATATAAAAAAAAAGATTGAGACATTTACATTTATTATGGTTATATATGTAGTATAGAATCTAGATTACCAAAGGAATCATATTTTTAAAATACTTAGTAGTATCTGTTATTAGAAATAATGTTTAATCTCTGCAAAACTTATACACTTCCAAGGAATTGCCATATTTATCTCATTTTAGCTCTAAGTTAATCCAAATATGTGGAAAAACTATTATCATCCCCAATTCACATGATTTGAGAAACAAAATGATTAGCAGCTGATAGCTAGTTGGTATTAAATGTGTGGCTTAAGTTATGCCTCCTGACTCCAGGTTCAGTAAGTTCTGCTAGTAAACAGGCAAGAAATTTATTTTCTAGGAAAAACAAATCCAAGTTTTATGAGACTTTATCCATAACTTGAGAACAGGCTTCTTTAAGGAAAAAAAAGGTATTTAAAATGACCATGCAAATACATAAATAGGGCCACTTACAAAGTTTCAGAAGAGACATCTAAAAGTGATTGGCCCCAGAGCTTAAGCTTCATTAACTTCATGGTAAATCTGTTTTTATATTCAAATATTTTCATGGAAATAAAATGCCCATCCATATTCAGGTGATCTGACCAAACTATCACATTAACTTGCTTATAAATTAACCAAAAATTATTAGCAGCATGGCCCTTAGTACATAGTCATCTAATTGTGTCATATGGGACATAGCATGTATAAAAACTAAATTACATTATTCAATGAAGTATTTAATTCAATTAAGGAAGAACATCCACATTTCTTTTACCTTTGATTCAATTTATGTGTAATTTTAGTGTTGAGAATTTTTTAAGTTGCATAGAATTTTAATTTAATGCCCTACTTTAGAATATTTTTCATTCATATACCATTGGTTATTAAAAATAAAAAGATATTCTTAATTGGCATGATAGTCATACCATTCTACAATTTACTCTTCTTTTAGAAAATGTAGTTTTTTGACTTTTAGCCCTTTGATGTCTAGTACTTTTAAACAAGTTCAACAATATAATTTAAAAATTAGATTTAATTCATAATTCACATTCCTTATACTAATCCAAACAGCAGATCCATGAATGCATGCATCCCAATGCACTTTGTCTAGCATGAATATCATTGTTTTTGTGTTTTTTAAAGAATGCATTACAAATTAATTACCCCGGGGTGTATTAATATTATATTCTAACAACTTACAGTTTTTTCTCTAAAGTTTAACTTTGTCTTGGGTTATTATGACTGTATTTCTATATATTATTAATTTCATTCTTATTTATTAGGGAGTGTACAAGATTAAACTACACTTAAACACTCCAGCAAAATTAACTTATTTTTCATCTGCTTTCCTAATGTGTATTGGACAAGTAATTTCATATTTTTAACATTGAAAGGCATGTCAGCAATCATCTAATGAATTCCAATCACAGTATTTGATTAGGAAAATGAGCCACAAGGAAGACAAAATACTATGAAGAATAACACAGTTGGTGGATTCGCTAAAACTGCAGATGAGCAAAAGCGTTTGAATTCCTATTCATAATCCTCAGATCTGTGCCACCATCATAGCTCCTACATTCCATGAGAGACTTGGGTGAGGGGGCTCTCCCTCCTTCTCCTTTTCCTTCTATGTCCCACTCTGTCCTCTGCCTTCAGCTTCTCTTCCACCTTCTCTCCTCCCACCCCAACCCTCACACAGGCACTTTCCACAGACACATAACTCACCACGATCACATAAACCATTTCATTTTGCAAAGTTGATTCTACTCAGATTCTAAAGGCAAGATTGTTGAACAAGCCAGGCCAAGTAAATCTCTCTGGTGTTTCTTCTCCACTCCCTCTTAATGAAAAATAGAAAACTTCCATTTATTCTAATTTTAAATACCTTATAATAAGTACTCTTATTGTAGGATATCTCTATGAAATAATTTATCATTAAGAATAGTCATTAATTTATGTCCTGAAGGTCAGGTTGATACCCAAAATGTATTAAAATGGAAATAAATATACAGATAAACATAAGTCAGAATTTACATACTTACTTAAAATAATTTAGAAAATAGTCTTAAGTTTTTAATTTCTCTTCATTGTAAGAAGCATGTTACTTTTTTTGGTTAAAAACTAAATTGGAAAGCCAAAGCATGTTTTCCTTAAGGATTAAAAAGAATTACTAGCCTACCTTTTGATGTAACATGCTAAATATATATTTGGGCGAATGCATATTTGGGCAGAAGATATTGTCAGCTCCCCATATTTGGACATACATCTCTACTTGTAAATCTTTTGGGGTCTCTTTCCATTGCCTGCATTGATACTCCAAAGATGTCACTTAATATAATTATTATTATTTATAGATAATTAATATAGAGAACAGTCTCTAAAGTATGATAGTAGCTGGTAATAACTTGATTAAATTTTTTCAGAGATTACCAATCACTTAAGTGTTTGACCTACTGCTATCCCAGTCATCTAGGTAGGTCTAAAGATAGGATATAATCCAAAAACTATTTATTATCTAGAAGGGTAGGAAGGAGTGGGGAAGTCCCATGAGATTGAATGTGAGAAGAACGCTATATGTTCTATGCTGGAGCATTTTCTCAAGCAGCTCAACACTCACTGTATTGCATTTGGTTGTACTACTGCACATAAAATGGAGTAGCTTTGTGAGCATGCTTGCTGAAATTATTTTTTGTTAAATTTCTTTTTATAAACTTCTAGGTTGAAATAAACCTAAAACGATACCCAACTCCTTACCCAGAGGATTTAAAGAATATGGTAAAATCTGTTCAAAATCTGGTGGGTAAGCCAAGCCACGGAGTACGTGTTGAGAATTCAAATCCAACTGCTAACACGGAGCAAACTGTGAAAGAAAAATTTGAACACAAGTGGCCGGTAGCCCCAAAGGAGATTACAGTGGAGGTATTTGAAGGTTATTGGTAATTGCCAGTGTGGTTTGGAATTTTTTGAATTCTAAGTAATTTGGTTTCTTTTTTAAACTGAATAGATCTGCCTTGATAAGTGCAATAAGCGCATTTGTTTCCAAAAATACAATGTTTATTCTTTTAAATTATGAGGGTTGTAATTAATAAATCACAGATAAATGATGCCCTCATGCCCTAAAATCATTACTACAACTCCAAAAGTTCCAATACACAGAATGAACAGTTTGCCACCCAGTATGGCCTAGCCAAGGAATACATTATGTCATTGATGTTATTTTGGCTACCCCAATCTTATATAGTCATTAGGACAAACTAACTGAAGATTTTTCATTCAGTAAATCTTAGAAAAATTCCCAATACATTTTAGAGCAAATATTTTAAAATATTTTTGGTTTGGGTTACAACCTTTTCAGAAAACATTACTATTAACAACAAAAAGGGGAGATAAGTGAAACCTAGGCTTATGGAATCTGGCCACGTGAAGCTTAACTCCTATATTTTCGAATGAGTTAGAAATTCATCCTTATTGATTTTTGTGGTCTGAAAAGAATTCAACTACATTTATATCACCTCTACTATCTCATCAACTCTTCAGCTAATTTAGTTATCATCTTTTTATCTTCATTGGACACATAATTAGAATGATAAGTCTGGAAATTCATATTCTCAAAAATCTAGATTGATGAAACTCTTTTACAAATCTGCATTTCAAAGCATCAATTTATTGCATTTATTAAACACCAACTGCATATGTAGCACTGTGCTAATCACTGAGAGAAAAAAAAGAAATGTAAAATGTGCCCATAGTTCCCAAATAATTAAGTCCAGCTAGATAAACTTAACACACATAAATGATAAGAGAACATATTATATAAAGTATGATCACATGATTGGTTGTATGGTGGAGAATATAATGCTCTAAGTTAGGGCTGAATGCATATTAAAGATTGGATTTTACAGTGAAAAAGAGAGGTAAAAAAAGATATTGAGCAAAAATAACCATAATATGCACACCTGACAGCAGAGGTAACAGTCTGCCTTGGAAGAGGGGAATATAGCTGGAAATCTAAAGAAGAAAATGTCTTAAGTATTTGTTTGCATTGCTTTTTTCTTATAAGTATCAATGTATTTTCTTTTTTCCAAAATATTACATGTTATAGCAAAGCAAGAGACTTTTCTTTCATCTCTAAGATATTACAACAATATACAAAGTGAAGAAGTCAATATTTAGCAAGTGCACACTAAATATGCACATATACGTTGTGTATTTAAATTTTATGTAGTCACAGCCTAATATCAAGGTAACTATGTAGTCATGAAACCTGTAAACTGAGTAAATTTACAACAATAAGAAGCTCCTAAAATTGCTTGATTTGGGATTAATGTGATACAGAGAACAGATGGCTTTGGTCATGAACTTAATAATAATCCCACAGAGTAGTAGAGATAATAAATCTTAAAATTGTTCCACAGCACTACAAGGTGAACAATTCTAAAATTAAATGTTTCCTTTCCAAACTCGCTTCCATTCCTGTATTCTCGATCTTTATCTCAGCTGGCACCATTATCTATGAGTTCTTTGAAGTTAGAAATTTGAGAAGAGTCCTGATTTCTTTTTCCTTCTTTCTCTCCACTCCTTGTCCCAAATAATTTGCCAAAGCCTGTACATTTCACCTGAATAGATTGCTTTAAGTCCTCACCTCTGTTCTGCAGTGTGGTAATTTATAACCTATTTACAAAACCATCAGTTTCTTGGATTATCTTGTTCCCACCTCCTCGTTGCCTTGCCAGTGGTCTTTCAAAAGAAAAAAGAGTAAAGAGTAGAGGTAGGCAGAACCAGAAGCAAACACAAAGAAATAGACAAGGTATATTGATAACAAATGCAGTTGAGTAGAGGGACAAATAAATCAATATTTATTCCTCTTTTTTATTTGGCAACTCTATGCCAAGAGTTTTAACATGTGTTACGCTAGACAAAGAGCCAGGAGAGCCTAAAGAATAAGGAGAGCAGGTAAACATACAGGTTCCCTGTCCATTTATTCTGTACAAAATGCCTCTGGAGATTGCATTTAGATTCTCCCCAGCTAGCCCTATATGGCTAGCCCTCCTCTACTTTCAAGTTTCAGCTTAAAGTTCCCCTGAACAGGAAGCCTTCCCTGATAACCCTGGTTAGTTAGACTCTCTGATTTTTCTCTCACATTACCCTATTTATTTGCATTAAACAGAATGAAATGTTTATGATTATTTTGCTTATTGAATTCAGACTGAATTTCATGAGGACAGGGACCATGTCTGTCTTGTGCATCACTATACAGAAGATCCTTGACTTATGATGGTTCAACTTAGGATCTTTCAACTGTATGATGGTGCAAAAGCAATATGCATTCAGCAGAAACCACACTTTGAATTTTTACTTTTCATTTTTACCTGTGCTAGCATTGTGTGCTATGATATTCTCTTGTAACACGGAGCAGCAGCAGCAAGCCACAGCTTTCAGTCAGCCACAAGATTGTAAGTGTAAAAACTTACACTCTACAGGGTACAGTGTTGTTAAGCTATGATGTTTGGCAGGTCAGTTTTAAATGCACTGTGACTTAATGATATTTTCAACTTATTGGGATACAAACCTAGCATTAGTTGAGGAGTATCTAAATTTCCAGTATCTAGCACAGTAGTGCCTAGTACAGAATAGGAGCACAATAAATTAATGATTGGTATAGTCATATACTATCACAAATTTGTTAACATGTCTGTCTGTCAAACCACTTTGAGTTAGTTACTAATGTCAAAGACAGTTTCTGATGTTTTTCCTGAATTAATTATTTGTTGATTGTTGGCTGCCTTACCTATTCATGCTTTATCACCTGTGTGTTAAATACACTGTTGGTATATGAATGCCCATAGCATTTCAGTAATCTTGTTACAGAGACCCTAAACCAAAAAAAGAAAAAAAAAAAAACAGAGTGGCTGGGGTTGTGGCTTAGTGGTGGAGTGCTTGCCTAGCATGTGGGAGGCACTGGGTTCGATCCTCAGCCAAAAATAAATAAATAAACACATAATGGTTCCACTTAAGTAGTTATACAACTTAATGGATACTTATGCCTTCCTTAGTAGTGGAAAATTGAAAAATAATGTACATAAACTGAGTAAAAAGATATTTTTATCTCACTCTTAAGTAGGCAAAACCAAAATATTATTGAAATGCATGTACCCATTAGACATTACCTACTTTCTCAAACATGGGAAATATAGTGGACACCATGACTAATTTCTGTTTCACAATGCTTTGCAAACGGCACTTACATTTTGATCACTGCACCCATCCAAAATCCATCTTCACAAGGACTGTCATCAAAGAGAGTGTGCAATCTCTTGTTGAAACTGAGAGCTGCTTAAGCTGGCAGTTTGCACTGTGTGACTGATGTCAAATATTGCTTTGTTTCCCTCAGACATCTAATATAATCCACGATATCCCAGTTAATTAGCAGTGGCACCCTTGGATGCCTCAGAACACAGTTTGGGTACCAAAGAGTAGGGACTTTTAAGTCTAGCAGACATCAATTGAAATCCTGGCTTGACCTTGCTACTGATTATATGACCTTGACAAGTCAAATCATTAAAACCTTCCTGAGCCTTGGTTTCTTCATCTTTAAAAATACAAATAATAAAATCACCCTTTTAGAGATTTTGCAGAGATGAAATCAGATGATACTATGCATTTATATACAACTCCAAGCATAGTTCTTGACACAGAGAAAGGCTACCGTAAATGATAATTCCCATTCCTCAAGAGAATAATGTGCCAATCCTTGCCCCATATGTTGTTAATCCTCTGTAGGATTACCTGACACCTGTTCACCAAGTCTACCACAATCAAATATGTTATGAAATTTTCCCTTTGTTAGGACACTCAGTCCAATTTCCTTCTATAGAGCAGCCTTATCTTTCTCCCAAAAGTAGAAAATAGTCAACTACCCTTGAACTTTTTCTTAAATTGCCTTTATTAATACTATACCTGGACTCTCAAAAGCTCAGAAAGGAACTTTTTTCCCTTTGATATCTGCCTTCAACCATTTTCTCTATGGCAGTAATAGACAAAATTTGAACAGTGGATAGGCAGTGCAATAAAAAATGAAATTTTACCTTTTCATTCCTCTCCATTTCTATCTCCTCACCAGAAGGAAATATGGTTCAATGTCCTTATAATGAAACTCCTGATAAATCTGACTGCTTACCAATAACTTCCAAGTAGCCCCCAAACATCATTCAGCTTCTCCAAAAAGCACTTGATTTCCCTAGCCTCTATAAAAGAATTTCAAGAGGCAAATGCAAAGACTCATTCCCTTTATTGGACAGTTAACTTTGGTCTCTAAAACCCATTTGATAAATGAGCTTTTCTTAGGATAGACAATATTGTGAACACAATATCCTATAGAACACCATGAAGTTGGACAGATCCAGCTCAAATCCTGGCTCTATCACTTCTTAATGTTGCAACTTGGAATTATAACTCTACCTTTCTGTGCCTCCATTTGCTTTTCTGTAAAACAAAGATAATGATAAATATTTTTAAATAACACATAATTTAAAACAAGGTTGTCTTTTAAATAAACTGAGAGACAAATTTTATACTTATATAATTATATCTATAATACAAATATTAAAAGCACAGTTTCAGATATATAATCTATGCTCCATCACTAATGGAACATCACTGTCATCATCATCATCATCATCATCATCATCACCACCACCACCACCACATCCACTTTGCTCATACAAATAAGAACATTTTCCTGGATTAGCAACATTTATCAATCTTGCTTCAACAGTGTCATCCTCTCACATGGAGAGTCAGAAAACTCTAAAGAAGAGATGCAAGTTCACCACTAGTTGATAATCATACTATTTTCCTGGCCACTAAGGCTCTTCTTGCTTCACAACAGACATTCTTGAGCAGGGTCAGAAAAGTATACCTGAGTCAGACCATACCTACCATGCAGAATTCTGGTCATGATTTGGGGATACAAGTTTGAAAGTTTATCTATACAAACAAGATGAGTTGAGTATTGAATGTATAGGACACAAGAATGAGAAAGTTAAACCCTTAGTTATGCTAATGTTCTGTGCTTGTACAACTATTTGGTAAGCTTTTTGTGTCTTTGTTTTATTTATTTACATATTTTTGATTGAAACAAAATTCCTGTGCTTGTATTAGGTATCATAAAAATATTTACTTTTTAAATCATTATTTCACTCAAATAAGTTATCTTTACATTCATAAATTTGTTATTTCTAGATAGAAATTAGCACCAGTTCCTAATATATAGTACCTTCATATTACTGATGAATTGAATAAGGTCCAGAGAAGTACACGAAATTGCCCTAGATAACCTGATTAATAAATGGTAAAATAGGAATAAGATGGAAATATGACACCTTATACCTGAAATTTTTTGAAAAATCAACATATTTTATGCCTTTCATGGTGCTGTTTCTCAGGCTTATACCTTCTTCTTATAAATTGCTCTGTAGGTATATAAAGGTGTTTTTTCTTTATTGTGACACCTTCAAACTTTATCAAAAAGACTGGACTGACTCTAGGAAATGTTAGTTGTTTTGTTTACATGTCAGTAAAATCCCTGTAATAGAGTACTTCCCTCTGTGGTTTGATTAGTCTAATAAAAGCAGAGTATGAAAGAAAAAAAAGATTTTATGCTGATTTTATGAGATTATTTTCAAAATCCATAAAAATGTAGGTTTCTCTCTTAAGCCCCAGTATTTTCATCAACCCCACTCTATTTCCTATCTCTCTTCTAATTTGACTCTTCTTTTTAAGTCCTGAATGTTCCCATCCAAAGGGAGGTAACACATTGTAGGGGAAGATCTCTGGCCTAGAAGCCAGAGGAATCATGCTCCAACGCTGGGTCTTTGTCTATTGTATGTGTAGGCCTGAGTTTGTTCTCAGAATCTGCCGCAAGACAATGAAAGGGTAACTAAATGGTCTTTCTGTCTTCTATTGCAATATTCCTTTTTAAAAATCAACACATGTTAGATATACCCTGTTTTTTTACAGGCAAATATTCTCATACAAACAAACAAACAAAATTTAAATGACAGAACTTAAGCATTAGTTAAAGAAATGGATTTGTATTGCTGCAAAACCCAAAGACCTAAGCCTGTCTCTGTGGAGTCCTTGGCAATAGATGAAAGTCATAATAAGAGTCTCTGGCTGTTCATTAAAACAACCAATTATTTATTGGACAGATTTTTTTAATTTCTAATATTTTTGTCCTCAAATATATTCTTACTCTGATTAAATAAAATGTTTCTAAGGTTGTCAGTGTTCCAAAATAATAAGATATTAAGAATATGAAACAACTGAAAAATTTTGAACTTGAATTAACATTAATTTTAAGCAAAGGATACATAAAGAGAGCTGCCATGCATAGATATTTATCAGTACTTACTTAGGGTATTTTCACATCTAAAAGAAAGTAAGTATTTGGTATTTTGCCTTCCTTAATGCTTCCCCACTATCTGGTTAAGTGGGAATAAAAATCTGAATTACTGGCTGGGGTTGTGGCTCGGTGGTAGAGCGCTTGCCTCACATGTGTGAAGCACTCAGTTCAATCCACAGCAGCACATAAAAATAAATAAATTAAATAAAGGTATTGTGTCCATCTTTCCATCTACAACTAAAAAAAAAAAATTTAAAGTCTGAATTACTGAAGTTTAAAATTCGTGGGTTTTTTTACATGTTCATTTGTCATTACAAAATTATGTTCTTGTCCATTGAATTGCATTACCCTCAATTAATGTATATAGCATGAAGAGTTAGCAGGCCACTTTGGTCACCAGAAACCTAGAAAACTTAGAAGAAGACATAGCAGGACAAATGCAGTGGAGGAGATACTCACCCAAGAAACAACAGCAATTAAGAGGGAGAGTGGCAGAAAAAGCAGATTATATAGGACCCAAGGGCACATTCATATGGCAAGGGATGACCAAACAAAAAAAAAATCCTGTTGGTCAATGATATCCTTTTCCCTTAGAACTCTTAGAGCATTCATCTGTTAGATGTCTTACATGTGTATATATCATATATATGTACGGATCTTACTACTCATGTAGACCTTAAAATTCAGTACTGTGTTAAAATGAGTTGTATCTCATCTCCCCAGGTAGATTGCAAACTCTCAGAGGGCCACATTTTGTCTTTCTTTGGAAACTCTACAGTTCTTTGCACAGTGCCAGCCATAAAAACAGCAGTCAAACTTATGCCTGATGAATAAAAGAGTGCTCAACTCAGAGATACATAATGGTTCATTTTTCCCAATGCCCCATAGTCAATTAAATTCTAGAGTCATTTTTTTTTTTATCTGAGCCAAATAAAGCTATTGCCATCTTGGTTAACCATTGTTTAAATGTTTACTTTCCTTGTCCTGTATTATTATATCTCTCAGGATTCTTTTGTTCATCCAGCTAATGAAATGAGGATTGGGGAACTTCACCCTTCATTAGCTGAGACCCCTCTGTACCCACCCAAACTTGTTCTGCTAGGGAAGGACAAAAAAGGTAACATCATGAAGCTGATGTGGAAAATATGCTTCAAATGCATGTGCATGATGAATCACCAGTTGTACGTTATGATATGTCATAGTCTATTAAAATTATTTTATAAATACATGTTCTAACATTAATCAGTATAGAATTTGTTTTTCCTACTTACTTTTCTGTGTTTGTATTTGTCAATGTTCGTAGCATTATAACATGTTTCCCTTTAAATTTCAGAATCAACTGATGAGTCTGAAGTTGACAAAACTCACTGTCTGAATAACAGTGTTTCCTCAGGCACTTACTCAGACTACTCGCCTTCCCAGGCTTCCTCAGGATCCTCTAACACCCGGGTTAAAGTGGGGTCCTTGCAGACAACAGCTAAAGATGCAGTTCATAATTCTTTGTGGGGTAACAGGTGTGTTTAGAATTCCCACTTTTCTGTTCCCAATCGCTTATTTCCAGCAACTTTTTTTTTAAATGGAATCTTCATAATTTTGGAATTGTACTCAACTCATGAGTGGTATAGAAGACAGAAGGGGCAGGTAAGCAAATGTAGTTCACCTGGGACTTCCAAGAGCAAATGAATCCATCTTACACGGTGAGACAGCTGATTAAGTGGGTGATGGTAGGAGATTAACACGATGACATGGTAGAACTAGAAAACTTAAAAGTCAAAAATTGTATTTGGCCAACATATGTTTATGAAGCATGTGGACAATTTGCCGTCCAAAATGATGTTATGAGCTAAAATAAGATGCATGTGAAGCACTATGTGCCTGGCACAAAGTAAATATTTCATCAGTTTCCATTGTTGACATCATCATCACCGTCACCATCATCATTTATCATCACCTGAAGTTAGGATGCGTGTGAAAGTACTTAAGCTCTGCAAAATGACTCCCACTCTTTATTACTCCCATTTTACAGATGAAAGAAACAAAAGCCACACTGCATAATAAAATGACTCAGTGAAGTAGCATTTGCCTTCTAATTGCTCAGTTTTATAATTTATGGCTACAGTTTTATACTAAAAGTATTGTCATATGATCTAGGTAGTCAAAACCTTTACTCCTATTTTACTGCTAATATGCTCCCTCTTGGCAATGCCTTCTTTAGTAATTCATCAGTGATTATTTCTCTTCATCAATGACCATGATTAAAAAATCTTAACTAAGTTTTTGTGTGAGCTTATATTAATCAAAGTAGTTTTAGAACATGCTTTCTATTTTTTTTTAAAGAAAGAGTGAGAGTGAGAAAGAGGGAGAGAGAGAATTTTAATATTTAGAACATGCTTTCTAAATGGACATTTTTTTCCAGTGAAGAGAAGCCCACAAAAGCTTTCCCTTTATTAATAAAATATGCATTATTTAGCCGAGCCCAGCAACAGCAAGGTGCTAAGCAACTCAGTGAGACTCGAAATAAAATACAAAATAGGGCAAGGGATGTGGCTCAGTGTTCAAGTGGTCAAGTGCCCCTGAGTTGAATCCCCAGTAAAATATTGATTTTATATATATAATTCGATATTATTGGTGTGCAAATCGTTTTAAATAAAGTCATAAAGAGGAACATGTACTACAGATATACTAGAGACACTCACTGTTATAAATTTGCCAGTGACACAAAGTCATACTTCACATTCTAGAAAGAGATACCTGAATGTGCTTGATACTTCAACAATAGTATTAGCATCTTCAAGACCTGGCCTTATTTGAAGACATTTTGAATCCATCAGTTATATCAAGAATTGTTAAGAAAAGTATTCTCAACCAATATATTGGAAATGGACTGAATCAGAATCTCCAGGAATAAATACTAGGAATCAGATGGTTGTATTTACCAATCAGGTTTGAGGGCCTTCACTGAAGACATACATGTCATCCATTCATTCCTTCAACAAATACATGTTTAACACCTACTATGTGCCAAGCCCTTTTCTTAGCCTGAAGAGAAAAAGACCTCTGCCCTCATGAGTTTGCATTCTAGCAGAGGACACGAGATGATATGCAATAAATGTCAAAGGTAAGTAAATTTTAAAATGTAGTGGAAGGTGATTATTACTAGAAAGAAATGAAAGAAGAGAGTAAAGGAGTGGATTTGGGAGACACAGAGGACATGAAATAATACTGCCTTAATCCTAAGTCAGGTAGGGATGAATGATCAGCTCAACACACATGGTGGCCCACTTTCAGTACTTGTTCATCTTAACAGAAACCAACTCTTGCTCATTTTCATATTTCTTCTTCCCTTTGTGTTTACAGGATTGCACAATCTTTCCCACAGCCTCTGGATGCAAAGCCATTGCTCAGCCAGCGAGAGGCTGTTCCCCCAGGGAACCTACCACAGAGACCCGACCGCCTGCCCATGAGCGATGCTTTCACTGACAACTGGACTGACGGATCCCATTACGACAACACGGGGTTTGTTTCTGAGGAAACCGCAGCTGAGAATGCCAACAATAATCCTCTCTTGAGTTCAAAGTCTAGAAGCACATCTTCTCACGGACGCAGGCCTTTAATCAGGCAGGATAGGATTGTTGGTGTTCCCCTGGAACTTGAGCAGTCTACACACAGACACACGCCAGAAACAGAAGTGCCTCCTACCAATCCTTGGCAGAATTGGACCAGAACCCCTAGTCCGTTTGAAGACAGGACCGCTTTTCCTTCCAAATTAGAGACAACCCCCACTACCAGCCCTTTGCCTGAAAGGAAAGACCATCTGAAAGAATCTACTGAAATACCCAGTCCTTTTTCTCCAGGAGTACCATGGGAGTATCATGATTCCAACCCCAACAGGAGTCTTGGTAATGTCTTTTCTCAAATCCACTGCCGCCCAGATTCTTCTAAAGGTGTTATTTCAATTAGCAAAAGCACAGAGAGGCTTTCCCCACTAATGAAAGATATAAAGTCCAATAAATTCAAAAAGTCACAAAGTATTGATGAGATTGACATTGGCACATACAAGGTTTATAACATACCATTAGAAAACTATGCTTCTGGAAGTGATCACTTAGGAAGCCACGAACGACCAGATAAACTGTTGGGACCAGAGCATGGCATGTCCAGTATGTCTCGAAGCCAGTCGGTCCCAATGCTGGATGACGAGATGCTCACTTATGGAAGCAGTAAAGGGCCACAACAGCAGAAAGCTTCTATGACAAAAAAAGTCTACCAGTTTGACCAAAGCTTCAATCCTCAAGGAGCAGTGGAAGTTAAAGCGGACAAGAGGATACCGCCCCCTTTTCAGCACAATTCGGAGTATGTGCAACCGTCCACCAAAAACATGGCCAAGGATTTGGTTAGTCCTAGAGCTTACAGAGGATACCCACCAATGGAGCAAATGTTCTCGTTTTCTCAGCCGTCTGTTAATGAGGATGCTGTGGTGAATGCCCAGTTTGCAAGCCAAGGAGCCAGGGCAGGCTTCTTGAGGAGAGCTGACTCCCTGGCAAGCTCCACAGAAATGGCCATGTTTAGAAGGGTCAGTGAACCTCACGAGCTGCCACCAAGTGATAGGTACGGCAGACCTCCATACAGGGGAGGGCTAGATCGCCAAAGCAGCATGACAGTGACTGAGTCCCAGTTCCTGAAGAGGAATGGCAGGTATGAAGACGAACATCCTTCCTATCAAGAAGTGAAAGCTCAGGCGGGAAGTTTTCCAGTTAAAAACCTAACCCAGAGGAGGCCATTGTCTGCGAGAAGCTACAGTACAGAGAGTTACGGTGCCTCCCAAACCAGGCCAGTTTCAGCTAGGCCAACTATGGCAGCTCTTTTGGAAAAAATACCGTCTGACTATAACTTGGGTAACTATGGTGACAAGTCATCAGATAACAGTGATATAAAGACGAGGCCCACCCCTGTGAAGGGAGAGGAGAGCTGTGGTAAAATGCCTGCAGACTGGAGACAACAGCTGCTTAGACATATAGAAGCTAGAAGGTTAGACAGGGTATGTTTGGCATTTCTCTGTAAGAATATCCCCCCCGCCTTTAGTTTTACTTTTTTTTTTTTTTTTTTTTTGGCATTTCTAAGCACATGTAGTGAAGCATGAAATACATGAATGGAGAGGTGATCAGCACTTATTTGTCGTTCTATTGTGGGGGGAAATGATCCTAATAGTTTTTCATGGGTATTGCTTAATGCTTTCTGAGAGTCCATAACCTGCAAGTGAATTATTTATCAAATCTAGCCTAACTATTGTTAGTAAGAAAGAATTTGACTCTATCATATGGGATGGTGTTTCCAATTGTTTTCTAGCCATTAAGGCAAGGCAAAAATGCCTCTCCTAGGACACAAAACTGCTCTCTGGTGACCTAAAGAGTATGGTTTTTATTGACTCTATAAAAAGTGAGTATTTCACCCTTTTCTTCACGGACTCACTTATGTTAAACTCGGGCATAATCTGTTTATAAAATTTGCACATAGTTACTGCTATGGGACTACTAAACTTATTACTTCTAATGAGCAATAATCTTCCCAGCAAGAAAAAGAAAAAGAAAATAAGCAGAGATTAAATGCCCTTCTACACACTATTTTATTTAATAAAAATCCTGCCATTTAGAATATTGGTTTTTATACAGAAGAAAATATATAAATTCCAATTTTACTACAGACAACAAAAACAGATGATATCTTTATATAAAGACTATAGACACACAAATTAGTATGTATATTGCAAAAAAAAGAAAGAAAATCAATGCTAACTCAGTTAAAAATTGAGTCAGAATAGTATGGAATGCACAGCCCAGTGATTGGGAGAGTTAAAAAAATAGTTATAAATCCTTTAATTGCTTTTTTGTTGTTGTTGCCTGTTCAAATCTAAGAGAAATCTGGTACTTCACTTTCTAAAACTATTATCAACCTACTGTCATCATTCAGTAGACCTCGTGGCTTTGGTGTAGAAGGCTTTGTGTGCTCTGCAGTGACACTAGAACAGTGAGGATTTGTGTGTGTGTGAAATTGGGGCCTTTTGTTCTCATTTTCTAAGTTCAAATGCTCTATGTAAACTGGGGATCTGGATAACAAGATGCTATTGGAATGTTTCACTTAATAGTTTTATTATTTTATTTTGTGTCCTGCAAAAAACACAGGTCACTGCATTTATTATGTATTTCTTTAGTAATGAATTTTATGTTTTCAGGTTTATTCCTTTTAAATAATTATACTATTGTAGGTCGTGTCTACATGACAAGAAAACAACTTTTTAGGGGAAGACTGAACTAATAAATGTGGGCGTGGGTGTTAGTTTCTCAGTGTGGAAATTGGTTCTGCCTTACAAAATATTTCATCAGAATGTCTGTTTCAAATAGGTTGCTCAGTCCCATTGAAGGGAGCCTCATCAAAGCCGCATGACTGGCTGTCAGTGGGAGACACCTGGTCGGTTGTCACCATGCCTTACCTCAAGTTATGCCCTCCATGTAGACAGATAACTTGGAGGGCGAAAATATTTGGGGCCAAATAATACAGTACAGTTTGGGAACTCTGGCCTCGTGTAGACACGACCATACGTAACAGGGTAAGATGAACTAGTCAAGAAAGGTTATTAGAAGATTTGTGGAGCATATGTACAATGACTAGTAATTTGAGGCAGCAGAAGAGTGAGTGGAAAGAAGGCATGAAAAGATAAATTTCTAAGCATTTGGTACCATCAGGGTTTTTTTACTGTTATCCCAGATACATGGTTTCTCTCCTTTGATTCAACAACCAAAAACTAGATGGCTCCTCTAGATGGAGCAAGAACATGGGGGTGTATATACACCCTGGGTGTATAGGAATGGGGAGGGGGATCAAACAGGTAATTAAAAGTGTATCCATGTGTATTTTCTCTATTTTCTCTTATCACAATGACACCTCCCTTTTTAATTAGTCTCCATATACCCTCTGTTTGTTTGTAATTCCTTGGACCTATCTTTTCCAGAGCAACTTCAACATATATTCAATAGTTTCTCATTTAATTCCAAGAAGTTAAATTTCCTTAGAGTATTGCTTTAAGTCTTCAGATCCTAGAAGCTCTTCCTTTTGTTTTCTCCAAGTAGCGTTTCTTTCCCCCTTTCAATTGAGTTTCTGAGCAGTGCAGGTTATGAATTACTTAAAACTCCCTAGCTACTCAACAAGATGAACTCAGGCACCAAAGCTTGGACTTACTGCATAAAACTGGTTTTGACACAGCTGTGCTGCTTAATATTCTGCCCAGAGTCTGACTGCACCAGACATGATGTGTTTCTTTCCCAGTGAAACTTAGTTGAAACATTTGAATCCCTGAAACTAAATAGCTACACTAGAAACCATAAGATATTTGTGAGTCTGCATACATGACAACTGCCTAGAGGCTGGGTATGGAATAAGGTTAATAGCCCAAATAATGTTGGCAAAAGATCCCAGTACTGACCTTAGAGAGGCAGCTCCCAGTGCTACCCTAGATAAAAGATGTTTATGTTCCCCTTCACTTTAACCACAAAGCTCGAACTTCTCCCGCAGATCCCCACTGTGACAGAAAATTTAAAGCATGAACCCATATGTCCTACGCTTCTATAGGAGCTAAAAGAGCACTAGGCTGGAGTGATCTAAACCCTAAGGAATCATCCAAGTGCCAGATCGAGATGTTTAGTGTCTTTTTCACTTTGAGCGTGGTGACTGTGAAAAATCTCTGTATGAAGTAATCATGAATTCATAACAAGTATGATGTGTAGACAAGTACCTCATCAGGAGTATAAGACTCTTTCAGTATAGCTCAATGAAACGTTGATGCTAATAATCATTACTTTGCAAATAATGCTCTCAGAATAGAATAGCTACCTGCTCGTAATGCTCAATAATATTCAGTTAAGAAAAATTGTACTCAGTTAACTTCTATGGATAATTTTTTTCCAAAATAAGAGAATTAAAGAAACCAAATGCTGTCAATTATTAGATTTCTGTTGTAGGCTATAGATTTTATAACAAGGCATCTAAAATGTTTTAATTTTTCAAGGAAGTTCTATAGAAAAAAATTATTAATTATTTAGAATAATTTTAGATGCATCCGTTGAAGAGTAGCCAAGTTGTAAATAAGTATTTAAATTCATTTGACAAGTAACATTAATAATTCACAAGTTATAATTACTTCAATATAATTATTCAATTATCTTGTTTAAAAGGTAATTATTTAAAAAAATACAATATATGGTTCTACATCCAACTTATTTGATTGGTATAAATGAATTAATAAGTGGATTCAATCAAGTCAGTAGTCAGAATTAAAGATTTTTTTGGACCAGATGTTTTTTCTGAGTTGCTATATTTTGTCGATAGACTTGAACAATAATGAAGAAAGATCTTGGCTTTAACATTGCAATGCTTTAGTTGAAGGCAGATTTAGGAGATAATATTTGTCTTTCATATGTGATGATCTCACAATGTGAAAGAGACCATGAGATTTGTAGCCAATAAAATTTGGTCACGTACGATCTATTGGAATTTTCAAAATCAATGCACTGCCACAGGATGGACAATATTTATCCAAAGTCACTACTATCATGGTATCTAAGAGACAGATTTTATGCCTTTGAGTCAGCAGCAAGTGCAAGGCAGACTGTATCTTCTTTGCTTTTTGTCCTTTCTGTAGTTTTGGGTGGTACTCATTATGTGCATAACTAACACTGTTGACTGTATGCTTTTTGTCTGATCAAGTGCATGTTTTTAAAAGAAAGTTACTGTTTGCCCGCTTAAAGTTAAATGTTATAAACTTAAACATGTTCATGTAATAATCAGTTTGTTGAGCATGTGTTCACATCCTGTCACATGATTATTTCCTCTACTCAGAATGCTGCTTACAAACACAACACAGTTAACCTTGGCATGCTGCCCTATGGAGGTATTTCAGCAATGCATGCAGGCAGAAGCATGACTTTAAACTTGCAGACTAAGTCTAAATTTGATCATCAAGAACTACCTCTTCAGAAAGTAAGTATGGACTGCCCTACATGTGTCAGCATACCAAAGCCAATTAATATTGTTTGTTCACTTAATGTATTTAGGCTGTACATACAACCCTGTTCATTAGACTCTTGTGAGTCCAAAAAGCACAAGGGTAAATAATGTAGAGCCTAAATTCTCAACTGCTAAATGTATATTTGTAGCTAGACTGATTATTGGGTTCCTGCTTTGGGGATTGAGCTTTGCTTTTTGGATTGAGCAGGTACATGGCTTTTTGTGTTGCTTTAAGGATCATTTTTTTTCTTATTCCTCATTTTTTCTATTCTTCTTTGTTTTTCTTTTTTTTAGTATTTATATATTTATTTTTAATTTTTTTAAATATATCCTTACCTTCTCTTGGTGATACATTCTGAGAACAGAACTGGAAATTATTATTGGATTTCAGGTGATTTCTTTGGGAAAGTTGTATACCTCTAAATTAGAGTGGAAATTAAGTGCTGGGTGCTTCTAAATACTTTTTCAGCCCACATTTTGGGAAATACAATACAAAAGTAAGACAAGAAAAGCAAGTTTGGGGCTAAGTTAGCAATCCGTGCCCTTCCTAGGTTAATGGAAAAGTAGCAAGTTCACCCCTTTTTAAACGGAAAGGCAAGCACATTTGAAAGGGAATGTGCTATTAAAACATTTTCATTGCCAAAGAAACATTTCTGCTTGTTTTATTTAGGCAAAATTGAGAATGCCCATTTCGCCTATTTAAATTGATTGTTTTATCTCTTACATTTCAGTGCAACTGAGTCATTTTCATAAAATACATCATTATAACTATATATTAATATAGTATATTAATATTAATATATATATTAATATAGTAATTAACCTAGTAAGTTTTGTGGGGGAAAAAAATAAGTACAAAATAGGGATAACAGAGTGATAGCAGATTCCAAACATATTTCTTTCCTAATACAATTAATGAAAATGTGGAATAAATTTTCTTCTCAGAAAAATGAGGGTCATAAGTTCTCAAATTCATGTTTCAATGTCAAATTAGTCTTTAATAAAATTCCCTAACTCTTGACGGTTTGATTCCCACTGTGAATGGAGTAACAAAATCAAAAGGATACTTATATCCAAAGCTTTTTCGTCACTCAACATCTTTTGGAGGAAAACACCCTAACTACATTGAGAACTTTTTTTTGAATATCGTTTTTCCAGTCCTCAGTCTCCTGTAGCACCTCCAGTGGTGTGCCGATGACTTTCTCTTGAGGGAGCAGTGTTCTGATTTGTGGTGTTTGCTAATGTCCACAATATAAATACTCCTAGTATGACCAATTTCAAAATACCACCTTAATGTCACTGAACCCCAAAACGGGGTACATATGGCTGGCTCTCACAGACCAGCACAAGTTGGCTCCAGCACACCATCAGCATGGCCATCTTCAGTTGAGTTCCCACTTTAATGAACCCTGTTCCTCATGTCCTCGCAGATATCCACAGCACCCATCGATGATCTTTGATAACCAAACCAATTTTAAAAAGGCCTTCAAACTTTTCTGCACTAAGGAATAAATAAGATATCACAACTTACATGGCCAACTTTCCTACAGGGGCTGGGGATTAAATAGAAAGCAATCTTTAAACTAAAATAGTGAAATTTCAAAATCCATTGAGCTTATTAAAGAGATCTCACTATGAAGAAAGCTATTATCTGAACCATCTGAAATTATGTTAAATGGAAGCTCCCTAATTTTGCCTAATTTGGAGCCCTATTTACTTTCCAGATATGAACTAGTTACATCTATGTTGCTGTATTAATTTTATGATATGGCTTGGGGTACCCTAGAGAATAGGTTCATTATCACTATAGCTCTAAAATATTCTATAATAGAAATAATACAGAATGGCATTTAGGGACTTTTTAAAATCATCCTCACATGGGTATACAGATAACCTACAGGAATTCTCTATGTAAACCACATTAAATTGCAATTCAGAACAATTCAAATATTGAAACACTTTAGAATAAATTACCATTTAATACTTTATTTCCTGAACACACACACACACACACAAAAAAATAATGAGAAAGAAGAAGAGGAAGTAGGGGATGAAAAAGGAAAGAAGGGAAAGTACTTCATTACCCCCAAAAGATTTTATGATTCAAAAATTATCAGTGAAAGGCCTATAAGCTTTAAGCACTTAGGCATCTTCTCACTCCATCACCAATGTAGGAACCTTATGAGGCCTGGGTGTTTATGAGTGTCTCGAATTGCTCCCAGACTCTGTTTCCTCCCATGAATCCCATCTAAGTATCTGTCCCTTCACCTCTGCCCAGTTATTTCTTATTTGCAGAGCTTTCATTTGAAAATTTGTTTGGTTTGTTTTGGCAAAACTTTAGTGTCAACCTTCCTTAAAAATACATTCTCTCAGATTATACATCCCTGGCTGTGCTGGCCATTGCTAACTAGTCCCATGATGGATGCACCATTTCCCTGAATCCTTCTTGGCAGGAGATGAGGCTGGCAAGAATAATTTTCCTTTGATTTATAAATGCATAAAAAGTTACTATAGCAATTTTGTCTTGCTCCTTAAGGTAATAAAAATTAGTGTCTTGGGCATTTAAGATTGCTTTTCAGCCCCTATATGCTCATTAGCCATAAGAATTGCACTAATGTGTAGTGCAACATCTATTTGTAAATATGTCCAGTAAATAAAATTGACAAAACTGTTCATTCCTTGGTTGGGAAATTCTGGACCAGTCTCTATTATTCATAAAATTTCTGAATGATAACCCTGGCTGACTTCAGTTAGTTATTGTAGAAAATTACTCCAATATGTCCTAGAAAGAATGAATGAAGTTTCCTAACTATCTAAGTTCACATTTGCCCCTATTAAAAGTTAGTATAGGAAATGGAGGTGCAATGTACACTAATATGGGTGGTGCCCTGCTAAGGGAACACACAGGGTTGTCTCTTGCAACCAGGAGGAAAGAGCACCTGTCTGAATTTCTTCTACTGCACAGACACTGTCCTTAAATTGTGCTAAACTAATTAAGGATAGAACTATTTCCGAATGAAGATCAAATAATTCTGACACTTGATGAAGCACTTACAGAGTAAATATTTATGTGATGGAAAGGAAAGACACTCCCAGATTTTGCTATGTGTTTTGACTATTTCTAAATTTTTCATACTTACTACTTGCCAGGTCAAGTATTGTACATTTTTCATGGATTACAAACAAAATATAGGCCTCCTATACTATAAGCAGTAAATTATATCTTCTGTAACATTTTCAAGGAATCATTTAAAATATTTTTAGAATGTCAACAAATACAGCAAAATCAATTTACTGGATTAATTTCCTTTAATATTTTCAGTTGTTGATATATATGACCATTGTCAAGAATATTTAATAGTAATTATGAACATTTGACAAATAAATCAGCTCCTTTAAATTATAAGATAATCAGTATTTTTTATTTTGTTCATTCATTCATTCATTTCTTTCTTCATTTATCATTTATTTACTGCCTTTCCAAAAAGCACTTAAGGCAACTTTCTATGATGTGATTAATGTTTCCATGTGCTTCTTTGGATGTGTTCTATTGTAATTGAGCTCAGTTACTGTCTTGAAATTTTATGTCATCAGAGACAAAGACAACATTGTAAAAAAATGTCAGTTAAATCTACCATTTTTATTATCTAGATTCATGCTAGAATAAATAGATATTTCCATTGGAAGAAAACTAAAGACTAGGAATTACTGGGCATCTGCTGCTTATCAAGTGGCATGAGGTATTTTAAATGTGTTATTTTTTTCTCATGACTCATTAAAAACCCTCACAGGACATAAATATATCCATACATGAGGAAATTGAGGATCTTATCACAAAATATCTCAGCTGCATTTTTATTGTTTCACTGTTGAAGTCTTTGTACCTAGCATCATAGTAAACAGAATTTAAATCTGGTCCTAACTGGTACTCAGATTCAAGCTCTTTCTACAATACGATGATTCTTTCACAAATGTTTGTAAAACCTGACATTTTCATAGAACATGAGTCATAATAGTTGATAAGCCTCCTTTGTATGCATTATTATCTCACATCATCTTCAATAAAATCTAGAGAAGTAAATATTATAGGATGTAAAAAGAATATACAAGTAGAATATTTTAACTAGTGACCCTAGTCATTACCCATGTGCCACAAGTATATGCTGTCTTAGTTGACTGCACCTAATGAATGCTAGTAGTTACCTATGCTTTTCAGACCCGCTTGCATTTCCTGAGCATTCAGTGTCACCAAGAAATATTCTTGGTAGCAGCGAAAGGCTAAAGATTATGGACTCAAGAAAATCACACGTTAATCATGGAGGCTACTGTAGCCCCAGAGACAATCAGCTGGGGAAGAAATCATTGGCCTTTCCTAATTCCCTGTTTGCTAGGTGTCTGGCCACCAATGTAAACAGTATGATCTCTTCTCCATCAAAGAAATAGATAATTTTATCTTATTTTTAATTCCTATTATCAGAACAGACCATAGAATCTACTACTTCTTGACTTATAGAATGAGGCACTAATAATATAAATGAATTATAATTTCAGGGAAGGGGAGGCTGAAGTCATGGAAATGTATGTATTAAATATTTCTTTTATGGAATCTTGCCTGGGAGAAAATGGCCCCATCTGTTTTATTAATTGATAAATTAATTGATACTTCTCTTGCCAGCTTTTGTGTTAGAGAAATCTAGAGAGCAATGTTTGCACCTAAACTATTTTTAAATTCTAATGTCCTTTCTTACTGGATCTATGCAAATGACTTAGGATCAGATAGTACCAACATTTGGTATGCATTTATTCACCCTAATGCCAAGGGTTACTTACCTAATGCCATTTTTTTCCCACTGCTGAAAGCAAAGCAAGATTTATGCTGCACCTGGGGCAACTCAGCCCTATATTCTCGATTGATTGTGTTGCATTTATTATTGGCTACCTATCCCTCAAGAAAGATTCGCTTACCTTTCTAATTATGAAAAAAGCCTTCAGCCTGTAAATCCACATAAATCCGCATAGACAGCAGCTAAAATTAACAAAATAATGTTAGTACTTATACAGATGCTTCATTGCCATTATAATGAAGTGCTGGTTTAAAAATCACTTGGGCATTACATTACCACCTTCAGATTAAACCCTATAAAATCATAATCATTTAGAAACTAGTTCAGCATATATTTGCCTTTGTAAGACCTATTTTGTCAAAAGGCATGCTGAAGAAAAAATATATGTGTGTGTATACACACACACACACACACATACATATATAATTTCACTTGAAGTACTTTGGAGCAAATTGTTTTTAACACATTTTTTTTTAATCTGTGATAATGCCTTTGTGAACCGTGTGCCAATTTCCTAAACAAAATAGATCCTTGGGACATATCCTCTGGATATGTCCTTTGCAAAGACCTTTGCAAAGTGCCAAATTCTAACATAACTCTCATAAAATTTTTAGCAAAATGCCAAGAAGTATAATTTCACAAGAAAATATTGCACCCATCTATTAGCAGATAAGAGCAAAGGCGCTGGATCAGCTAAGCTGACCTACTCACAGATGTAAATGCTATTCATATATATCCTTACACACCTATACCTACAGACAGACATGCATTTGTCCGACATATACATGCTTTAAATATACTCAGATATGTACATATAAACACATATTCATGCATATTTGTTTTTCAGCAAAATTAGAAATCACTTCTTTCAATAGATACTTGTGGTCATTTATAATAATCAAAGTCATAAAAGTTAAATCTAGAAATGTCCACACTAAACTTGGGGCTAATATCTGTTCAGCAAGACTTCCATAGAACATTATTGCACTTCTTACTACAAACAAAATTTTTGCTTTTTCACTAAATCATACTAGTCTATTATTTATTACTATTTTTTAAAATTTCTTTTAGTTGGAGATGGACATAATATCCCTTAATTTTATTCATTTTTTATAAAGTGGTGCTGAGGATCGAACCCAGTGCCTCACACATGCTAGGCAAGCACTCTACCACTGAGCCACAACCACAGCCCCTTCTCTATTTTGAAATATTAAAAACATACAGAATTCAGAAACTAAGGAAATTGTGCATTGTGATGAGTTTCCATGTCTTTTATCTCTAGTTGGTTATATATGATGAGAGAAATAAGAGTCATCTTCACTCTTTAAAGTATTTAAAGAAAATATCAAGAATGTCATATGAGAAATGAATAGCTAAACCTCAGTCTGATTATTTTCTTTGGAATAATAAATTTCAACAGTGATAGCATCTGTTTTTTTTTTCTACATTTCAGTTGTTCCTTTTCATTTTTATAGAATTTTAACAGTTCAGTAACTAAATTTATATACAATAAGTGTTCCTTTAGAAAAGAATGTGAATGTGCTATATAATTCACTTTTCAGTCCCTACCACCACCACCCAACATCAATAAATTATTTTTATGATCTTTGTATTTCTGTATACTTAAATCACAACTAGGATATCTCATTTAAGAAAACCAAAATGGCAGATAATTCTTGAAATTAATCATGGAAATTGCTTTCAGGAGATTCTTTTAATTTTGCTATCTAGTCAAAGGATCATTTTATGTGTCTGCATGTTTATGTTCCTTCTGTCCCTTGTAATATAGGAGAATTGGTGTGATTGTTAATTGTCCTTTTTAAAAAGAGAGACTAATTTTTCCTCTAGTGAGAAGCCTAGACCATGATGATGTTGGGATTTTGATAAAATGGATTTAGTCATTTTATTCAATGCCAAAAAGAATGTTGTGATTCTCAATTGCTCTCTGACGGTGACTAAGTGTCATGCCTGGGCCAGTGAATCAAATGTAGTAGAGGAAACAGATGAAGATGGGAATGATACAGAGAGCAAAAAAGGAAACCTGTATTGAATTCTGGCCTTTTCTCAAAAACCTGTACTGCAAAGATCTGGTCCAGAGGAACATGCTTATTATGCCCTGCCACTAGCAAAGAACGCAACCCAGAAAAGACATGGGACCTAAAGAATAATAAATAAAATACTAGTCAGTACTGCTTAACCTGCATAACCATGTTTGCCTAATTTAGAATTTTGATTTTCCATATTTAATATTCAGAAAATATGTGTATGGGCATATGTAAATAAATTTACCTAGAGAAGATAAATATTAGAAAACTCATGCTTCAAAAAGACAGGCAAGCACTGGATAGCTGTCTGGTTATTTTCAGGTAATGTATTCTTTGAATGTGTTATGTACATTTGATTTTTCAAACACAAATAAATTTATCCCTAACAATTCAAGACCTTAAATTCAGAAACATTTTTCTTTCTTCACACATTCTAATTAGCTTGTGAAAAAAAAGAGTTTACATGGCCAAAGCAAAAGAAGAAAATTGAGTTGTCTCCTTACTTTTCATTATATTCAATAGAGTCTCACAATAAAATCCCATTTAAAATATTTCCAAGCAATGCTTTCTAAAAAGTGCATGTGGTCAGAATACAGATAGGTTAGTTACATAATTGTGTTCTAAAGGAGGACAAATGAAGACCATTCTATATAAACAAATGAAGCCTGGCAAGCAGTCCATGGTGGCATATTATAAAGAAAATGACCCAGTCTCCCTTCAGGGTGTTGGAGGACAAGTCCTCACACAAAATACACTGCACACATACAATTTTTTTTTTTTTTTGGACTAGGAATTGAACGCAGGGACACTTTACCACTGAGTTATATCTCCAGCCCTTTTTATTTTTTTTTTTTTTTTTATTTTGAGACAGGGTCTTACTAAGTTGCTCAGGTTCATCACGAAGTTGCTGAGGTTGGCCTTGAACTCACAACCCTCCTGCCTCAGCTTTCCAAGTGACTGGGATTATAGGTGTGCACCATAGCCCTGGTCCATACATACATTCTTTAACCAGGCTTTATTAGTAGGGATCCTTCAGCACGTGTACAAAGAATGACATGCCATGTCAGTCTCGTAAGTATTCCCCAGGCAACCAAACAGTTCTTTTGTATCCTAAAGGTTAGGGGAGGAAAAGACCTTGTCCCTCCCCACAAAAATATTACACACACATACAAACTTTGTATATGTCACCATGTATCTTTCCAATAGAGGCTATCTTCCTTGTGGTATGTGATGACTTGCTATTACTCAGACTAGAATATTGAGTTCTCTCAAAATTTCTAGTATTAGTAACAATAAAGATAGGTATATTATTATTTGTTAAAAATAATAAGCCAGAAATCAGTTTAAAAAGTAAAAATGTTATGAAGCTTAAATTATAACATGATTAATCTAAATAAATAAATTTGGTATCATAAACAATCAGGATTTATTTATACTGTGATTCTAATAACATAATATTTTTGATGTTGTTTTAGCCTTTCCCTCAATCTACCTGCTGATAATGGCCTAGTACCATAAATCTTGTGCTATGCCAGTGTTAATACTATTTTGCATTAGTAAAAGGCATATTCTCCCAGAATTATTATAGCTTTATAAAATTTATTTTAGATTATGGCTTGGAATATTGGAAGTTCCATACTACGGATTATATGGTTTCTATTTTTATTCTAAATGGTAAGATCATATTAAAGACACAAATTCAGCAAGCTTTAAAGGTTGTGGTTTTTAACAATGGATTAATTTTATTCTGATTATTTTTTATTTAGGTACTGTAAATAATCTAAACTTTTCTTTAAAATTCAGTAAATAGTTCTAAGATTGTTATTTTATTTGTATTTCCAAAAAGCTGTTGTTTTAGAATTCTTACTCAGTAAATAGTATATAATAATATTTCAGTAAATAGCTCTAAGATTGTTATTTTATTTGTATTTCCAAAAAGCTGTTGGTTTAGAATTCTTACTCAGTAAATAGTATATAATAATATTTCCAGTTAGGATATATGTTTTTCTACAATCAAACAAAATTAATTTTACCATAATTATTAGGGACTCTTTTCAGAAAACTATGGTAAACTTCTATTACATCACTAAAGAATGCCATACCATTTTCGCAATAGACCCCGTCCCAGCAAAGCAACATTTTAGACAATGGACAAGAGGATGTATCTCCTAGTGGCCAATGGAATCCTTATCCACTTGGGAGGCGGGATGTACCTCCGGACACCATTACTAAAAAGGTAACCAATTTCAAATTGATGACACAAACCATGAACCTTGCACATCCATTGTAATCTGTAATCCATATCTTGTGTCTTAACATCATTTCTAACTTCGTGATAACTTTAGGCTAAATATTATCCTACCACAGGGAGTCTGGTTAACCATAAGTGCATTGAAATAAAATAATGAACACTGCCAAGTGTTCAGAGTTGGTAATGAATGTTTATAAAAATCCTGTCACTACTCAGCAGATACTACCACTCCTAAGAGTAGGCTGACACTCTTTTAGTGCAAGTACAGAAAGATGTGTAACGTAGACTTCTATCTCTTAGCTTCAGCAGTGTGTTGTAGCCAATTTGCATAGAATGAAATTTGATCAAAAAAAAAAATCGATTCATTTCTAAAGTCATAACAATTCACTCAACAAACATTTGTTGAGCAAGAATAGGACCACTAACATATGCTGAGCACTTGCTGGATGCTAGAGAAACAAAAATGAATAGGATATAGTTTCTTACCTCAAGAAACTTAATCTAATGAAGTACATCAAGTGATAAGTAGGTATTTATAATACCACATAATAGGTCATCATAACAGGAGTGGAGAAAAAGCTATAACCCAGCGGGAGGTATTTTCGATGTATGTGAGAGACAAGGGATTTGCATTCCATAATGTATTTTTTTTCAAACTCTTATTGAGCAATAAAAAGACATATAACACATTTTAGTTGGTAAAATACAAGGCAAACCAATAAACATTGAAACAAAACTGATCCCTTTTATCATTCCAGGAAATGCACAAGAGATGCCATTTCATATTAACTAGGCTTGCAATAACTAAGAAATCTGAAAAACACTTGTTGTTTGCAAACATATGAATAAAGAAAACTCTTACATTTCTTGTGGAAATATAAAGTACAATCACTTTGGTAACAAATTACGTTGCGAAGCTGAACATGCACATACCCTGCATTTAAGCAATTCTCAAAATGTATTGAACTAGAAAAAAACTCTCATACATGGCATTCAAGGGCAAACTCAAATGTGTATCAGCAGTAAAATATGCAAATAAATTGTGTTATTCACACAAAGAAATATTTCACAGCAATTAAAATTAGTAAACTATTATTACAATAATGTATATACACTTTACAAGCTAATTCTAATGGAAAAAATGTTTTGGAAGATGTCAGACACCAAGAATATCATATTTATAAGTCTCAGAAACAAATAAAACTAAAAAGCACTGTTTAGTCATAAGTGCATGAGTCATCAAATTATTTTTATAAGGATGTGGTAAATATAATATTTAGAATTATGCTTAACTCTAAAGGAAGGTAAGGGATAAGTTCAGGGAAGGTGCTGATACTGTTGTTGGTACTCTCCTGCTTCTTCAGTCCAATAGTGGTTCTAATTTTTATGCTCAGGAGTGTTCATTTTATAAATGTATTTCATAACTTACATACCCATTACATAATTGAATATATTATTTGTAACATAGGTGATTTTTTTCTTGAGGACTATTTCAATAACTTTTAGATATATTAAGTATCAATTTACTGTATCCAAAGTAGTTGGTAATGCCATTGATTAGAAGGCATTATGCATGTTATTCATTTGCCTTGTGGATAATAAGCAGCACTGCAGGTAAATACAGTAGAATGTGATAAGTGCTGTGAAGATAGGATACAGGAAAAAGCACCTGCTTAGGGAGGGCACAAAAGGAAAGTGAGAACAGAAGACTGATGTCAAATAAGTCTGGAAAAAGCAAAAGCCAGATTATACTGGGCTTTCTCCTGTAGATAATGGCAAGGGGAATATCAAAGTGTTCTTAACAGGAAAAGAACATGATCAAATTTTCATTTAAAGAACATTTTGATAGCTTTTCAGAGACTGACATGAAGAGGAAGAAAAGTGGAAGGAATAGAATCAACTAAGAAGTTTCTCTAGAAATCCAGAGGAGAATAGATGGAAACAATGGGTCAAAGGAGAAAATGAATCAATCCAGTACAGTCTTAAAGGGTGGTGCCAAAAGCATCTGGTGATTGACTGGACACAGGGAACAGAGATAGATAAAATCTCTGAAGCTGATATTCAGGTTTCTAATTTGGTCAAGTTAGTGATGATGTTCCATTCACTAAGGTGGAAGATACAGAAAGAGTATAGGTGGAAGTATGAGCAAGGGAGGGAAACTTAGATTGAAATATGTTGATCTGAACTATCTTTAGGGCATTCAACTGGGAATGCAATGTGGATATGTGACTATATTTATCTAAAGTTCAACAATCTTAGCTGAAGATTCACATTTAAGAATCACCAAAATATGTCATAATTCAGCCATGAGTGAGACAGAAGGATGATGTATAACTTCACAGGACACAAGCACTTAAGAGATAAATAATAGAGAGAAGGAAGAATCAACCATTTTATCAGTATAATGATTTCTACTATAAGTTATAGAACTTTCAAGGAAAATGGCCTTAAACTTGAAGGAAATATTTAGTTACATACAAAGTAGTGAAGATCCAAGATAAGCCTCAAATTAAATCTTTCATTCTGTATTATTAAAGACTTAGGGTGTTTTCCCCGGTTTCCACTCGGCCATTTACACTCTTTATTCTAAAACTGGTTCCTCTTTTCATGGTAAGGTGATTTCCAATGGCAATTGGTCATAGAAGCTGCTTCTTTCAAATCCATCAAGAGAGAAACAAGCTTCCAGTTGCTGTCTCTTATAAACCATTCTTCCTCAAATCTCTCCTCTTCACTCTTCTCACTGATCCAAAATAGCCAAGGCCTTCCCATACAAGCAAGGGGAATGGAACTCTGTGTTTGGCTTTGATTAATCAGTTGGAGTAGAATAGATGGGGTTCTCAGCTCTAATGACCACTAAAAAAGTGCACAAGGAAGAATAAAGAAAAGTGGAGCCTTGGAAGCCTAATGGGGGAAACATGTTTTAAGGAGAGGGTGGTCAATAGTGCCAAGAAACATGGAGCAAGATAAATATGCCTAAAGGCTCCTTGAATTTAGAAATGTAGAAAACTCAAGAAAGGAGTTTCCATTTGAAAGGAAGGAGTGTGTTGCAGTGGGATTTAGAAGGGCTAATAAGGAACTCAGAATGAATATTTATGATGGCAGACATATGAACATATTTAAAGACTAACAATAAGAAGCTAGTCTTGAAGGGGAAGTTGGAAAAATCAGACAGCAAAGGAAGGAAATCAGCTTTTTTATGAGGCAAGAAGGGAAAAGGTACATGGTCAGATATTGAGGGGGTATTCATCAGAGTCAACATTCTGTTGCCTAAACAAAGGAAGGAGTCATATTCACTTACATCCCTGCATTTACATCTGTACATTTTGCTGTACAAGGAAAAGTGTTATTCATTTGTCACTCTGAATGGAACTAACAGGTATTTGCATTATCCATCCATCCATCCATTTTATATGAATTCTGCTTTCAAAGTCCATACTAATGTTTAATCATATCATCATTGCAAGTCATCATGATCATCTGTTTGCCTCAGTACTTGCTTTAAAAACCCTTTGTAATCCTGTGATTGATTAAACATCTGTGAGCTCATCAACCTTATTAATGGATGAAATAATTGTTTATCTGGAAACTGTACTATACTTTATAATTTTTGTCAAATGTTAAATAATGTAATATGTCTTTAAAATTTTTGTCACATCTTGAATGCACAAAGTTATTTGTATCTTCCTGCTTTCATGATAATCAGAATATTATCCCATATTATTGCAATTTTGCCCAAAACAGGAGATCTTAGAATTCTTAGATAGCTCTACCAATTACCTTACCTTATTTAATATTCTTTAAATATTCAATTTTACTTTTGTGTTATGTATTAGTTAAATATGTTAATAGTCATGAGCCTTAACCTAAAGAAATGAAGATGGTAACATTAGCCTAGGTTGTCATATTTACTCAAATAAGTATAATGTTGCATTAGTATTCACTGGGTTTATATTTTATTATAATATAATAAATATATATAGTAAATGTTTTTAACAGTTAAATATTACTTTTGCAATTGTCAAGAAGTGAGTAGTCATTGGACCAGACTACTCACTTGAGAATAAAAAGCTAGAAATTGAACTATAAGTAAATGGGGGAATCAAAGGAGAATGAATGATGAAAATTCTTAGGCATTCCAGTCTACTTCTCAAAGCCTCTGCACAAGATTTAAAACAAAAATCTCATCTTTGTGTGTAAGTCATCAGAAATTTGATAGAAAATCAATTTGATAAAAAGACCTTGATTGAACTATAGCTCTCTGCTGTGGCTATCATAACTCTTTGGTAACTAATGTTGATAACACTCATGGCCATTCCTAGTGGTACTCCAAGCACTCTAAAGGAAAAAATGAGGGCACCCTCCACAATGTAGATCCCAAGATTCAGACACTCAAAATAACTAGGCAAAAACGCTCATCTCTCAGCAAGAATTTCACTCCTGTATTTACTCTCACTGTCTTGTGTACCTGAGAGTAGCTGAGCAATGTACAAAAGGTTTTAAGTCATGTCTTGTGTTTTTAATGGTGTGATAGCAAGTGACCATTTGTAAATTCCCTCTTGTATGTCAGTTACCAAAAATCTCAACTTCTGATGTCCATCAACTTAAAAAGAAGAATATGTCAGCCTTATGTAACACTCCCCCCAACCCACCAAATTCCAGGAAGTACTACTACAGGAGCACTTTAAGAAATGCTATGAAAAACTTTCGCAATGGCTGCAAGTAATCGCAGTTTCAGGAGAAGCACTTGAATTTTAGAATCCTAACTTCACTTCTCTCCTTCCTCCAGTGTGTTGGATTATGCTACAGTCACTATGGTAATATTAGGTACTATATATTAAATCTTTGTATCAAGCATTGTGCTAAACACTTTAATGTATTTCTTAATCTAATCCTCTCAACAACCCTATGAGGTAAGCATTACTGTTTTATATATTTTATAAATTAAGTCACATAAGCTCTTTGATTACATATTACTCTCGTATATTAACAGAAAATAATCTGATGGCCACAGAGTAAAAGATCAATACAACATATGTTATTTTAAAATCAAATATTATACTCGAATTTGATTGAGTTCTCCATAGGCATGACAAAACTTTTTGCCCTAATTCTAAATGCACATTCTTTTAAAGTATTAGGAGTCTTAAACAGGTTGAATACCTCTGCAGAGATTTAAAGTTGAAGGATACCACCTGTTAGGATATAATAAAATGTTGAGGCAGGAAAACTCAGCAGTAAAAAGGTTAAAATGACATAATAAAACAAATGAAACTTCAAACACTTCCCTTCTGAAACAGGTAGCCATGACACTTTGAAGCCTAGTGATGTGGAATCTAAAAATTCTTCAATATGTAAGATACTCAAAGGTCTTTTAGTGTTAGTGAGTCTTCTCTCCTTGATTGTCCTTTCCCAAGTGTTCTAGGTTAAGTGCATAACAGCTTGACAGTTGGAGAAGTACAAATGAATACCAAGGGTATCAGAATGCACACAGAGGAAGAGAAAGGTATAAAAATTTTGCTAATTTAGTCTGAACTCACAAACTTACCCCTCATGATGAAGTTGCTGTGATTTTCTCATAACCACAATGTCATTTCAGCCCATTAAGGGCTTTGGGATGACTAGGGTTGTCATCTTTGAGACATGCCCAGGAATTTAAAGAATTTATCAGGAGAAACTAGAAGAAATGATATGGTGTGTGTGTGTGTGTGTGTGTGTGTGTGTGTGTGTTTTCATGTTTTTAATATACTTCCCTTCCACCACCCAATCCCTAAGCTTTATTATTGTTGTTCCTTTTTTGAAGCTATAGAAAGTATTTTGAAAATATTTTTCATTAAATTTTATTAATAATATTACTCTCTATCTTAACTTTGGCATTTGTCAGAGTTTTAAATATAATATATTTAAATGTTTCTATATAAGTGTAGAAGAGTAAGATCTAAAATATCTTTTGAAAATCATAAACTGCTTTGCTATTGTACATCTGGCCAAACTATCATTTGTGTTTTAAAACAATTGGATCAGCTAGGCACAGTGGCACACACCTGTAATTTCAGCAACTTGGGAGGCTGAAGCAGGAGGATCACAAGTTTGAGGCCAGCCTGAGCAACTTAGTGAAACCCTGTCTCAAAATAAAAACAAAAAGGGGCTGAGGGTATAGTTCAGTGGTAGGACACCCTGGGTTGAAACCTCAGCACCACAAAATATAAAAATAAATAAAGCAACTGGATCAAATTTCTACTGAGATTGTTTTTTTTTCATTGATTTTTTTTTATGTAATAGAAGTCAGTCTACTGTAGAACTCTTCAGAAGATCAGAGAAGAACTGATGTCATTTTTAAATAAGTAGATATTTAAAAGTACAATATAAAAAATCACATTAACCTATACATTTAGGAATTTAAATAACAACATTTTATTATTTCATAATATGTAATCATTAAATTAGAGTTATTAAAGAATAACTTTCTTAAAACTTGTTTCCACCAAAAAGAAATACTGTTATCAGTTAATTGTATATGTGGTACTGGAATAAAAGTAACAATAATTCTTGGTTTTTACAATTTAACTGAGACTCAGCACAGAGCTCTGGAGATCACTTATGCTAAGGAGTGAGGAGGAGCTTAGCTTATTCACAGAGAAATAGAGGAAAATCTGGTATGGATAAGAAACAGAAGAGAACTTAAGTACTGGAGACAGTAGGAGTAGTATAAAGTAGAGTAGATCTTAAGGCTCTCAGAAAGCAAGTAAAGATATGGAAGAGGCCAATATGAAAATCAACCAGGTCAACCTTGTATATAAAATACAAAAGAAATTGAAATGTTTCTTTTTTAAAATATTTTATTATTTTTTAGGTGAACACAATATCTTTATTTCATTTTTTTTAATGTGGTGCTAGAAACGAACCCAGTGCCTCACGCATGCTAGGTGAGCGTGCTACCACTTGAGCCACATCCCCAGCCCCAGAAATGGACATGTTTCTTATTTCCATCAACATCAAAATAAAAAATATCTGTTCATAGATAGACCAAAATTGAAATTGAAAAATGATTCTAAAACCTGACTGTCAATGCTATAACTAAGCATTCCTTTTATAGAAGCAAATATGTCAGATAGGGTAGGTGTTTGCTTATGTTTAGTATTTTTCCCTTCCCCCAAAATATACATTGTTAACAGTGAAGAACTTCCCAGGAGTAAATCTTTATTCTTCTTCATCAGTCCACAAACAAATGAAAAGCATCTTCTCTGTCACTATGAATAATGCCAGCCTCAATCCTGGCTTTCTCATTTTCTTTCTCAAATCTCATTTTTCTCCAGCAAATATTTCACTGATCATAATAAATTTTATTTCTTGGTTACTACACAGTACAGCAAAACAGATCCGAATTCCTTAAACCTTAAACCAAATTGGAATTCCTTACTTAGAGTCATTTTGAACTCTAAGCATTTTTCTAAGCTTTAGGAAAAGAGATCTTTGAGTTGGTAGGTTGAGATTATCCTTGCTTACCCCATACTCTTCCCCTCATTCTACTTGCAAGGTGTCACCTAGGATTTGGTCCTGAGCACTATAAAGACTGCATTGATACCCATGTTTATAACACTCTATTGTAGGATGTTGAGGAAAGGTGGCTTCAACAAGATACAGTGATCAGATGTTTTTGTTGTCAGTGAGCTCTGCAAAACAAGAAATGAGTCAGTGAAAGGGAAAGTTGATGAAATCCTATAATTGCAGATTTTTTTTTAATTAAGAATGTTCAGCCCAATCATTGAGCCACAGAAGAAATATTCTTATACAAATATGTGCAGTTTTTCCTCTTGACCAAAACCTGCTTTTGTACGGGGACATTGAAGAAAAGTGGAACACTGCGAATGTGTCAAATGTATCCAAATACAAAGGAACCTTTTCATCCCTAATGAGACTCTGAATGTTCTTCTCTACTACTTTCCTTGGAGTTTTGGTCTCTAGAAATAACCTAGAACTGACTGTGCTACTCATAAGTACTCCATTTCACCCTCTTATTGGAAAGAACCTTTTACAGGATATTTCCAGTAATACCAGTTGCCTGGCAGACTTTCAGATCCACTCTCAACAAACCCTTCAGATTAGGAGAGTTAAGAGTAGCAGCGATTGGTAAATGCAAATTATCTTATGTGACTTTTGTGACTAGAGATCAGTTATTGTTAGGTACATGAAACAATTTAAACATTGTTAGAGGAATCTCAAAGAGGAAGCTTTGGGGGATTTCTTTTTATTTTATTTTATTTTATTTTTTAATTTTCATGTGGTGCTGAAGATCCAACTCAGTGCCTCGAATGTGCTAGGCTAGTGCTCTACCACGGAGCCACAATCACAGCCCCTCTCAAAGATTTCTGATACTTTTATTAGCAATAAATTAGTGACATATTAAGAGACCCACTAATTTTAATAAATCTGTGTCTCTATACCTACCAAACTTGCCTCAGCATAATTTTTGTGGTAGTAATATTAATTACTCCTCTGGAACAGTATAAAAGAGCTTGTTTGAGGTTTTGCAAATTTTAATATGCAGAACAGCATAAAGAACAATTACAAAAACATCCAGAGTCTCAAATCAAGTTACACTCATTTTATATAATCAGTAAGAGAACTCTTAATCAGATAAACTAAATAGACTCTTTTAAACTATAACTTAATTGATTGAATAATCATGTTATCTTTTCAGAAAATCAGCACAGTCATGCATTTCTCTGTATTAGAGGAAGAAAAATGATTGTATCCAATTAAATTCACTTTTCTCCATAACTGCCAATAATTAATAAAAGATAGAGGGGGCTTATATAGAGAGACTTGCTTGTTAAACAAGAATTATTTGCCAAAGCAAGATTATATGGCTTTCCCAGAACTGGGAAGAAAAAAAAAGAGAGAGAACATGGCCTGGAGGAAGTCAAAAATTCTATGAATATAAGACCCTTGTGAGCAGCTCCATAACTTATTAATAGCTGAATCAGAAAGAAGGGTTTGAAGAAATCAATGAAATAATTTTCTCTATTTAATGATCCATTTCAAATATATATTTTGTTAATCTGAAAAGTTAAGATGATGTATTTCTAATCAATTCATTTTAGTATTATCTAATTCATAGCTATATGAAGACTTTCTGTAATGTAATTAGATTTATTCTCAAAAGTAATATGGATAGGAGGTTGTGGAAATGTGAATGAAAAATTCTCTTAAAACAAAAGTGACAGCCAAGTAAAACATTGCTTAGTTTCACAGTCACTGCTGTATTCGATTTTTCTTACTTGATGCAGCTTTATTCTTTAACTCACAAAGTGCATCCCTTTATCTCCTAATACCAGAGAAACAATGCAGCTGTCTCTAGTGTTGAAGGACATCACTGTCACAAAAATCAGGGATTGTTCTCATCCAGACTGACTCTAAATTATTCCTTTAATAAAAGTGAAAGCCAAAAAAATGTCTATCAAATAGCTATTAAGTCCAAGGTAGAAAATAAACTTGTCACAGATTAAAGCAGTAGAAAGAGTGGTAGTTACTTAGTCCATCAGTATTTGACATAGGTGTTCCTTAAAATAAATGACTGCTCTTCTTCAGAAAATTGAGATAACTCAATAACATTTATATTGTCTTTGTTTTGAAAGAAATTTAAAAGAAAAAAACAAACTTAATCCAAAGCACTAAAAATATCCATGGTTGAATTCGTAATTTGAAGACCTAGATAATATGAAGATGATATGGATGATAAGGATTGTTGCCAAGCAAATATTCTCAAGTTGCTACGATTACAGTTCTTATCACTTAGTCTTTTTCTGATTTGCTCCACTAAGTGGAGATTTATAAGGTTTCTACAGTTCTTAGAAATCTTAAGAGTGAAAGCAATTACTGGCAAATATTTCTTTACTGTTAAAATCTTCCTCTTCCTCTTACTGTATTTTGGGAGTGTTTGCCACTGTCTTCACAAAGCATTGCAGTTCTGTGTAGGCTTAGATCTAAGGCCATCATCCTGTAGTCATGGATGCTTCATTGTTTCTTCATTTCAGTTAATATCTTCTACTTCCATAACTGTTTTGTAGGTTGGGATTTAATCATAGAAGAGATTCAATAAGTTAGAGATGACTGATGTTACGGCAGTCAGCTGCCATCCTAAGGCACACATCCTAACGAGAAAAATCCAGTTGCCCCACATTTTATCTGTATTTAGTATCTAACTCTAAAAGGTCAAGATCAGCAAATATTTCAAATGCACCAAAAGAGTGCAGTGCAGAGCTGCAGAGCTCCCTTCAGTGTATTTATTCAATTTTGCCGTCTAACACCTAAATGGAAGGACGTGGATTTTGGCATCAAACTGGCCTAGCTAAACACAAATTTAAAAAGAAGAAAAAAATTCTCCTTAATACTACAGTTGTCATAATAATAATTTATAAAACTCTACAGTACATTCTAGATGGTTCACTAAGGTGCTTAACATAGAAATTCTCATGTCATCTTCACAATCTCAAGGGGCATAGAATTGAGGAACACAGAATCAGAACCCAGCATGTCTGAGTTAACAGCCTGCTCTTAAACACTATATTGTACTAATAGTATATTGTATCCACTCGCTCCACCCAACAAAAATAACAAAAAAATAGAACTATGGTACATGATAGCATAGCTTTGTTGTGATATTAAATAACATTCAATGACCCATGTAGGCACAACTTGCTATAGTTTCTTCTCTTCCAAGTTCAGAAGAGAGAGAAAAAAAACCCTAGTACCAGTCATATATTTAGAAAGAATTTGAGTCTTCTTCCTTTTGCTTTTCTTGTCCTTATACAAATCAGAACATTTAGAGATTCTGAAATACATCAATTTCCCAAATATGAATTTTTTTAATCTTTATAAGTCCTTTAACTACCTTTATGACTCTCAGAATGAATAGAATCAGATGCACTAAGCATGGTAACAGTACCCAGAGATCTTTCCATCCTATTGAATTTAGTTCAATTTGTTAGTTTGCACTCTGAATAAATTTGCACATCAAAATTCTTCATTATATCATCTATGATTCTTGTCTCTCCTCCTGTTTGAAACTCTCTTCAAAAATTACCTGAGGGCCTGGTGCTGTGACTCACTACCACTACTCAGTGGTAGTGCACTTGCCTGGCATGTGTGGGGCACTGGGTTCAGTCCTCAGCACCACATATAAATAAATAAAGGTCTGTCAACAACTAAAAAAAAAAAAATTAAATTACCTGAGAAATTTTGAGTCTTGTCACCCAAATCACTTGTGGAATTGATAAAACTGCACTGAGTATTAAGACAAATCCAGAAACATGATAATTAGACTAATATGTAAAAACTAAAGTATGCACTAAATTGAAATAAAAAATTATCTCACCTTTTTCTTACCAAGATCTTGCCCCTTTTTTTTTCCTTTTAAGCAAAGTTCAGGAGAAAAATGTCAACTTTAACTTTTGTTTAACTAGCAAACATATTAAACTTTTTCCCATCTAGGAGGAAAGGACGATAATCCTTGCATATCTCGTAGAGTAGTTCTGCAAATTAACTAAGATCATGATGTAAAATACTTAACACAGTGCCTATCATATACATGTTAAATTAATGGTAACTATTAACAATATTTATTATTTTGGATAAAATTTGTGTTAATTGGGAAAAAGCTTACTTTCTTTTTTAAATTAAATATATTTTAACTGATTAATGAAAACAAAAAAATTATACATATCAATAGAGTACCATGTGATGTTTCAATATATGTATACGTTGTGTTGTGTAATGTTTAAATCTGGTTGAATATATCTGTCTCCCCAAACATATTTCACTTCTTTAAAATCCTTTCTTCTAGCTTTTAAAATGTACAATTCATTATCTATATCATGCAATTGTACACTAGTACACTGAAATGTTTACTCCTACCTCACTGTAACTTAGCACCTTTTGGTTAGCTGCCCCTCCCCTCTAATTTACATTTAGTTTTGTCCTTTGAACAGGTTGTTAGTGAGACCAAGTTCATGATTTAGCATCTTTTGAATTAGTTATCTTGGATGCAGAATAGTTTCTTCATCTGTAGAGTTATCATGAAAACTTATAGGGAAAACCAAGAAGATGAATCACAGCAACCTAGAATATCAGCCATAATCCTAGTGAAGAGTAAGTAAGTTCAGGGATTGGTGGATTTTCAGAAGTTAGAACGTGCAGAAGTTTGTTGACAAATCCTTAACTGCAGAAACATGGGTACTTGCGTGAGATTTGCTGATTGGCTGATTCTCAGGAGCAGTTTCTAAAGCAAATTGTAAGTGATTGATTATATTAGGTTTAAAACTGATTTTTTTTTCTGCTAGTTGTTTGTTTCTATGCTCAAAGAAAAATCATACCTTTACTCAGCAGATAACTTTTTATTCTCATTGCATTATTATTTGCTACATGCCAAGCAATACACTAATAGGCTCAATATATCATAGTATCTGTAATCCTCACAATATTCTATTAGGCCTTTATAATTATTATCTACAGTTTTCATGTGATAAGCAATTATTAAGCTTAACTAAAAAATAACTGAGCAAGGAATGAATCACAGGTTCATTCAACTCCAAATATTGTGGCTATCTATATTGCCTGTATTATTCTTTTAAAACTAACTCCTGGCATTTCTGTAACTACCTTCATTTCTATAATTTTGCTATTTCAAGAATGCTATTTAAATGAAATCGCATAATACATAACTTTTAGATTATATTGAAAGTTTTTATGTGAATTTAAATTCCTAGGATTTCTTAAGTTCCTGGGGGGAAAATGCCCTGGAACACAGTTAGTGGATCATATGGTACTTGTATGTCTAGTTTTGGGGGAATTATTAAACACTTTTACAGAGTGACTCCACCATTCAACATTTCCACTAGCAAATGTGTAAGTGATCCAGTTTCTTCCCAACATCTCCAGCATTTGGTGTTATCACTGTTTTGCTTCAGTCTTTCTAATAAATGTGTAGTAACATCTCGTCTCTATTTTAAATTAAATTTCCATTATAGCTAATGATGTTGAGCACCTTTTAATATGCTAATTTGTCTCTGTCTATATATTCTCTTTAATGAAATAGCTCTTTATATGTTCTGCCCGTGTTCTAAGTGTATTGTTTACCTTTTTATTGTTGGATTTAAGAGTTTGTTATATATTCTAAGTACTATCCTTTGTCATATGTGTTGTTTGCAAATATTTTCAGCACTTCAGTGGCTTGTCTTTCAATTTCTTAACATTTTTTAAGTCTGTGTTTTATTTGAGTTAATTTTTATATGTGGTATGAGACATGGGCTCATTTATTTTGACTATGGATGTCCAACTGGACCAACATCCTTTGTTGTAAATAGTCTTTCCTCCTTTCCTCTGTTTGAATTGCTTTTGCAACTTTAAAATCATTTGGACACATTGTTTGGGTCTATTTGTGGATTTTCTATTTGATTCCATTGGTTTATGTGATGCTTCTTATGCAAATACCACAGTCTTGATTATTATTGGAACTACAATAAACTTGAAATCACATTGATTCTTCCCACTTTACACTTCTTTTTCAAAATTGTTTGATCATTCTCCTTTCATGTCTTTCTAAATGTCAGAATAAAATGTATTTCATAGGAATTCACTAAACCAGTATATCAATTTGGAGAAAAACTTTCCAATTCTTTGAATCTGTAAATATGGTATACTCTCCATTTATTAAAAGCTTCTTGATTGTCTTCATCTGCATTGTATATTTGCAGCCTGTAAGTCCTATACAAGTTTTGCTTAATATTTACTCCTAAGTACTTTACATTTTTGAGTGATTGTACATGGTATTACATTTTAAATTTCAGTCTCCATTTATTCATTGCTAGCATGCATTAATCCACTTGACTTTTGAATGTTTATCTGTGTCCTGCAACCTTGCTAATCTCACTTGTAAAATTCTAGATTTTTTGTTAATTCTTTTAAATTTTTTTTCTGTAGAAAAGCATGTCATCTACAAATAAGAATGGTTTATTTCTTCTTTTTTCAAACTGTATTGCCTTCTTTTTTTTCTTTTGCCTTATTTCAGACAAACTTCTAGCATTAAATTAGAACTTGTGCATTGAGTAAGAATGGTGAGAGTGGACATTTATATCTTCTTCCTGATCTTAGTTCTAAAGTGCTTAGTTTTTCACCATTAAGTATGTTAGCTGCAAGTTTTTGTAGATGTATTTGTTAAATACAGGAAGCTCCCCTTGATTCAGGAGTAGTTTCTAATCCAGTCTGCCAACATCTATCTTTTGCTTTGTATATCTGACCCTTTAAATGTAAAGGAAGAATTGATATATTAAGATTTAGTTCCTCTTTATCTGAGTGTTTTTAACCATAAATGAATGTTGAATCTTTCCAACATTTTTTTTCTGTTTCCATTAATGTGATTTTTCTTTTATAGCCCATTAGTATAGTGCATTACATTGATTAATCTTCAAGCTCTCTATCACTGGAATAAACATTACTTGGTCATGATGTATAATTCTTTTTATATATTGCTGAATTCTGTTTACCAATATTTTGTTAACATTTTCTTGAATCTATATTTATGAGTAATACTGGTCTCTGGTTTTCTTTTTCTCCCTCCCTTCCTTCTGCTTTTCCTTCACCTCCTCCTTCTCCCTCTTTTGTTCTTCTGGGTTATACTACTTTCATAAAAATAAAATTGGAATAGATTCTCTCCTCTTCTGTTTTCTTGAAGAGAGTGTGTAGAATTGGTATTTTTAGTTAAATGTTTGATAGAATTCTCCAGTGAAATGATCTAGTCCCAGAGACTTCTTTTCTGGGAATTTTTAAATTACAAATTTCATTTCTTGGTAATTTTAGGGTTATTTATTTTATATTGGGTGAGTTGTAGTTGTTTGTGTTTTTCAAGGAAGTAACTCATTTCATATGAATTGTCAAGTATATGTGCAAAACAGTTGTTTAGAGTAGTACCTAATTATAATGTCTTCATTGGCTACAGTAATGTTCCCTGATTCATTTTTTATTTTGGTACTTGGTCTTTTTTTTTTTTTTTTTTTTTTGTATGTTGTACTTTCATTTGTATAGCATTCAGTGTATTACTTTATTTCCCTAAAGATTTCCTCCTTGAACCATGGATTATTTACAAGTGTGTTGTTTAGTTTCTAAGTGTTTGGAAAGTTTTCTTTTATCTTTCTGTTACTGATTTATAGCTTTATTTCATTGTGCTTGGAGAACACATTTTGTATGATTTCTGAATTATACTAAATTTGTTATGATTCAGGATGTGGTCTAACTTTAAAAACATGTATGGAAACTTGAGGAAAATATGTTCTATAAGTAATAATTGGATATGGTTGGCTGATGATATTGTTGAGCTCTTCTATATTATTATAGTCTTAATAAATTTTAGTTTAGCTTTCAATCACTTGTTCAGAGAAGGGTATTGAATTTTCAACTCTAATTTGGATTCATCTTTCCATTCAGTAAATTTTGTTCCATGTATTTATAGCTTTATTATTTGGTGGATACAATTTAGAATTACTATGCCTTTCTTGATGAACTGACCCTTTATTCATGACATAAAATTCTTCTCTGTCTCTGGTGATACTTTTTTGTTCCAAAATCTACTTTATATGGTACCACTATAGTAACTTCTTTTTTCCATTTATTAATATTTGCATAACATAATCTCTTGGATCATTTTTACTTTCTGCCTATCTCATTATATGTGAACTGACTCCTTGAAGTCCACAAATAGATGCAGTTTAATCCAGTCTGCCCACATCTGTCTTTTAGTTTGTATATCTGACCCTTTAAATTTAAAGGAAGAATTGATTCCTTAAGGTTGAAGTCTCAATTTAATGTTTTTGTTTCTGATTCTGCTTGTTTTGGTTTTCTGTTTCTTTTTCCTACTACCTGTGGGTTATTTGAACATTTTTTAAATTCCATTTTTATTTATCTATAGTATCCTTAGTATATCTCTTTATATAGCTTTTGTAGTGGTTGCTTCTGGTGAAATACACATATATAAAACTTTCAAAAATCTACTGGTGTCATTCACCAGTTCAAGTGAAATACAGAAATCCATCCTTCCTCTATGTCTTTTCATCCTGTTCACCATATAATAGAATTATCTTAAATATTTCTTCTATATACATACAGAGCTATATCAGATAGTGCCAGAATTAGTGCCATATTTTTTACTTCAATCTTGAAGCATAATGTTGAACATTCAAGAAGGGAAGGAAAGCTCAATGTGTCTGTCCATATATTTGCTTACCATGTTCTTCCTTCCTAATGTCACTAAGTTTCTCCTCTTACTATTTCCTCTCTAGAGAACTTCATTTGGACATTATATTAGGAGAGTTCTGGTAGCAATAAATTGTCCTTGTTTTCCTTCATCAGTGAAAGTCTTGATTTCTCTTCCATTGTTGAAGAATATTACCACAGTTACAGGATCTGGAGCTGACAGATTTCCTTGTAACACTTGAAAATCATTATGCCACTTTCTTCTGTCATCCATGTTTTTGATGAGATTATCTACTGTTGTTCATATGGTTTTTCCTCTCTAGCTAAGTTGTCATTTTTCCCTGGTTGCTTTAAGTTTATTTTTACTTGTATTTAGTTTTTAGAATTTTAATTATGATTCATCTATGCTTGGATTCTTTGGGTTTATCCTATGGGAGTTGCAGCTTCTTGAAATTTCCATTTGTTTCTATTTTAAGTCTTCTATTTCTTTGCTGAGACTTACATTTCTTTCCTGATAAATTCTACTTTTCCACTTGTTTTATATGTAAGTGTATTTAGACATTGAAACCTTTTCTTGAGGACTTCCTTAAAATCAGATACTTGCAACATCTTTGTCCTTTCCATGTTGGCATTGACTGATTGTCTTTTTTTTTTTTTTTTCATTTGGTTTGAGATCTTCCTGACTCTTGGTGTGTTCAGTCATTTTCAACTGAAACCTGGACATTTTCACATTATGTTATACAACTCTGGATCTTATTTCAGCCTCCTGTTTTAGCTGGTTTTCTCTGATACCATTTCAGCTGAGGAAGGGTAGGGCGCTGACTTGTTATTGAGTGGAGATGGAAGTCTGGTTTTGGAAAACCAGCCTTCATTGACACCTGAGGCAAAAGCTCCTCAGCATTGCTAAGTGGGAATGGGTTTCAATTGCCCACATAATTTCCACTGATACATTATCACTGGGTAATGTTGAATGTCCTGACTTGTTATTAGGCCTTTTCTCACACTACTCATTGAGAATTCACAAGCTGTCTCATTGCTTTGGGGTGAGCATGGAAGTCCAAGTACCTCTTATGGTCTCCACTGACACCATTGGAGGAGAGGCTTTTACTGGTCACTGGGGATGAATGCTGTGGCACCTTGTTCGGATTTCCCTAATGCCACTTTGGTGGGGATTTGGGTTTGCTTTGTTGGACTCTAATGAGGGTAGAATTTGAGGCTACCCACTTGGCCTTTGCTGACATTGTTGAAGTTGGGCTGTAGTTTTTTTTCTATGGTGTTGAGCAACAATATAGAAGGCAGTATCTAAAGCATCTGTTAGGCTACATCTTTCCTGACCTTTGGCTAGAGAGAGCAGGTTTGTGCTTGTTTGGTTGGTTGATTGGTTACCCACTTCTTCTGTATATATAGCCCAAGGAGACACCATCATATTGTACTTGGTCCCTAGGTCCCTTGTTGGCTTTCTTCTTCCATTTTCCAGTCTTTTTATGTGTGTCTATATATAATGTTCAAGTATCTTTGTTATATCTAACACAGCAAACAGGGAGGAAATGCACCTATTCTATCCACATGGAAGCAGAAGTCCTACTGACTTGCTTTAAAATTTAGCCTGCATTTTAAAAATAAAAGGGAAAGTGTCCTGTAGAATATTTGATAAGAATAAAGAGTGGTGACTAGACTTTTGTTTGTTTGTTTGGTTGGTTGGTTGGTTTGGTTTGGTTTGGTTTTTTGCTTTGCAAAATTACTTATACTGACTTATTTAAATGAGTGTGATTCCTTGAAATTACTTAGTTATCCTTTGGAGATGATTCTATTTGTTGACCCTGCTTCTAAATATTCCTAGGACTCTTTTGGAGTTAATTTTAGAAACTGAATCATGTTCTTTTGAACATTCTCAGTGACATATATTGTTACCCTTGGAGGCTATTTAATTTTTGGAAGCAAGCTCTCGTGGTTCAGAAGCCAAGATGGATAGTAAAACAAATGGATAAATTGGGTAATATGATACACTTCTCAGTCTAACACTCTTCCAAAAGAACAGTGTGAACCAAGGCATTTTTATGGTGACAGAGCCAATGCTTTCATATCATAAAAAACCACCCAAACACTTAACTTATTTTCCATAATAAGGCTTATTAACTTATGTCAGATGAATTTCACATGAAGTTGATTGAATTTGATACCACTTGGTATCAAATCAACATTTCTTCAGTTTTGAAATAAATCCTTCCTTGGGTCTAATGGATATTGGAGTTTTTCCCTGTAAACTTTGATAGCTTGTTTTGAGGACAACTTGAAAATACCTTACTGTATCACTGTTCTCTTCAAATACATGTTATCTTGTCCAACCCACCCTGGAAAATCCCAAACAAATGCCATATCTTCTCTTTTCCCTGTTATAATTCAAAATGTATAGCACAGTCTTTACAGAAACCCTTGTGTTCCAGTTCCTCTTTGATGTGAGTCAGTATTCATATAGCTCACCCTCTGCTTGAACAAATCCAGCCTCTGACATTTTCTGTTTTCATTAGTCCCTTGTACTTCATTGTAAATGTCCTTTTTACCTTTCTTAAGTCTTTGTGCAAAAAAAAAAAAAAAAAAAATCCTCTTCTTTGCAACCTCTCTGTTCTCTAATTGATCCCCCTAGATATCTTATGTCCTTTATGTTTGTTCGACTATACAAATTTTAGTATACTAATTCTTTGCTTGGTAGAGCAATAATTCCTCATCCCCATTTTTACAGCCTATAGTCCAGAAGAGTGAAAGAAATTCTGCTGCAAAAAAAAAAATCACTTAGTAGTATGTTCCTTCCATACTTTTTGTTTTGCCAAGCCATCTGAGAACATTTGCTTTGTTACTTCATAGGACCAGAAAGATCACTAAATACAAAAGCACAATCCTATTTGCTGAACTGTACAGCTTGAAATCACATGCACAGCATCCAAAAGAGCTAATAGACCTAATTCACCTCCTTTGGCAAATTCAAGAGCTGCTGAAAAAGTTGTATATATTCTCCCTCCACAACTAGAACTTGTTTCCTTTCATGGTTCCTTTTCAGCTCACAGTTCAACTATGAGGTGAGGGTGCCAACTTGGAGGGAAAGGGTTGCAGTATAATACAGTGTTTAAGAGCATAACCCTCATAGTCATACAGCCTTCACATGCTGGTCCTTCCAGTTTACCAGTTGTACAATTACTTGGATAAGTTTTTTAACCTCTCCTAACCTTGGTTTCCTTCTCAGTATAAATGAATAATAATAATAATTCCTTTGTAATGCTGTTGTGAAGATTACAAGAGGTAATATATTTAAGATATTTTAGCACACTGTTTGGTACCAAGTGTTTGGATGGAAGCTATTATTTATTAAATGCAGTTACTGTGCCAGTCATTAAAAACACTAAATATGATATGATATTTTCCCTTCATTCAAAATTTGCATAGTCCTGAGTTCACATCAGAAGAAAAACAAACAGAATAATAGTGTGTATTGCAGTTCTATAATATAAAAAATTAGATTTTCATCCTTGAATAGACCATTACCAGATTAATCAGAAAAACAGTAGTTAAGTAGTCATTATTGATTTTCTTGTTTAGATTATTTGTCAAGGAACCAAAGCTATGTTCTTGTTTCCTTATAAGTTTGTCATGGTGCAAAAATCTTTGCTTATCAGTGTGATCACTTTCAGTCACATTTCTAGTCCTCCTTCCATCCAGTGATTCAAGTACTGACTGAGACCCATGAATTATACCAGTGGGGGTGAGAAGTAGGTGTCAATCGCAGCCTGCTCAGTACTCAGTCAGCCTCAGTGAACAGCCTCCACTCCCAACTCCTCTAACTGCAGATTATCTTTTTAACTATATAACTGTGAGTTCATTCAGAACAAAGCAGATCAAAATCTGATACTGGGTTTGACATGGGTACTTGTCCTACCAAACAAGAGAACATTGTAATAAGGAAAAACTTGACCAGAAAACTATTTGCCCTGAAAAGTTTGTGACATGTCCTTTCATGAAAGTTTCTGAGAATTGAGAACTAGACATTTGTCTTTTATAAGGTTATCTGAATTGTATTTATGTAGTTATTGTGCTTCAATCCCTGCATAAGTGTGTCAGACCACTTTGGACTGAGAATTGTTTTCACATGGTTCTCGCATAGACCAAAATTCTTTTTTGCAACTTTTCCTCCAGTTTCTTATGACTGAAATATCTTAATGTCTCTGCATGTAGAAATCTTAATACCAAGACAGCTGTTGTACATCTAAAATATAACCAACTATGTGTTTATTTTGCTCTATGTACTGCCAAATAATGATTTTGAATATTCTTTTGAAATGACTTCTTGAACTTCCTTCTTTAAACAATTTTCCACTCTCACTGTAATGTCTTCACTTTTTTATGTTACTCTTTAAGAACTTAAAAATAGTAAAAAGAAATGTACAGAGTTCATTTTGAAGACTGTCCCAGATCTTGTGCCTCCACAGTCTACAAACACAGGAACTTAGCACATGATTAATTTTAATGTTGCATAGAGATTCCAAAAACTTAACTCTTCATTTAACAATGTAAAAAATTAATGCCATTGGTTATACTTACCTAAACAAGCTCATTATGCACCTGTGTCATAAAACTTAACAATTCAATTCTTTTGCTTTGGAATCAGGAAACAGGAAAAGGATGAAATTTGTAAAAATTGTATCATTTTCCTCCTGATGTCATGTATTAGACATTTCTGTTATTTTTTAAGTCAAATAGCCAACTTAGAGCTCTGCTTTATGTTTAGTGACTTCTTTTACTACTTGAGATTTTTCAGGCTGAATTTTGTTCCCTTACCAAAGGGGTTAAAATGATCTTTGGCAAACCACCAGATGACTACAAATACATTTAACTCGACCTTGCTCCAATATTAACATTTTCACAAACCACAGTAGACAGACCCTTGCTGTTTCTTCATTATCCTTTCCAGCTGTGGCTGAAAGCCCAAATGATTCCACTTTACCCGAGAGGTATTCTGAACGTGTTTCCTACTTTAATCACATCCTTTCAGCACCAGGAGGCTTCGCCTGACAGATTATCTTCTCCACAGGCAGGCAGCCACATCCAGACTTTGATGGGGTCCCAAAGCCTGCAGCATCGCAGCCGGGAGCAGCAGCCATATGAAGGAAATATAAACAAAGTGACCATCCAGCAATTTCAGTCACCATTGCCTATTCAGATCCCCTCTTCGCAGGCCACACGGGGACCTCAGCCTGGACGGTGCTTAATTCAAACTAAAGGGCAAAGGAGTATGGATGGCTATCCAGAGCAGGTGAGAAGAATTGATTGTTGTTGTTTTTTTTCTTTTCTTTTTAAATTATTGTTGAATTTTCAGGTAAATATGAAAAGTCCATGGTTTGCTTGCCCTTATTAATGTGGTTCAGGACACATAACATCATCATCTTGAATGGGATGGAATACTCTTTGTAGGCATTTTATTGATTTTCAGTGGTTAAGTACTGTAACACTTAGGAATTTATGGTTAGTAAAATGCCCTTTCAACATCACATAGGAAAAAGGACGGGTCAAAATTGTTTTATCTTGTCTCACACCCAACTCCGGTTTAGCTCTACAGCTTTGGAATATTATAGAGAACCTTAGTGGGTGAGGTTTTTAGACCAAGGCCTCTGGGATAATAGTGTAAAAAGTTAGCTATTATTAGTTATTCGTTAGTTATTAATCATCCTTGTTTGTAGGTAAACATTTTCTAGAAGTTCAGGTTGTTGAACAGCATAGAGATAAAGCTTTGCTATGATAACATTATAAAGAATATCTAGAAGAGAAATACTGCTGAAATGCTCCAAAAACTACTGATCAATGCCATGGAGCAAAAACTTTGTGGCTCTTCTGACCTATCTAAAATTGGGATATGCTTTTCCATAGTAGAATCTGCTTTTCTTCCTTAGGACCAGAAAACATAATCTTATCTATTGAATTATATTAAGCTTAGAAAGAAAGACATTAAGACCTTAAGACTCTCATAAAATTAATTTCTCTTATTTCATTTTTCACATAATTAGGCAAAGCTCCCATTGACTGTACTAACCCCTTAATATGGTTTTAAAAGGTTTATTCCTCACTCAAACTTTACATTTCACCCCACCTTCTTTTCTAAGCCTATCAGTCAAGATTACCTTCATTTCCATTTTTTTCTTTATATTAAGGGCTACTTATCATTTGGATCCCACTTTCTTTAAACATTGCCTCTATTTCTTAATACCGATCTTAAAACTGAAACATGTATTATCATTCTCAGAATCACAGATTTTTTTTTCCAAGATAATTCTCTTCCTCTCCTTCCTTGAGCTAAGAGCTGGATTTCACGTATAATAACCAGATAGATATTTATCATCAGCTAATGATGTGAGGTTTTTAATTCTCCAGAGATTCTAAAAATTTAATTTTTAGAATCTATGCTTTACCAAAGGCATCCTTTGGAACCATGCTTTACCAAGGCATCCTAGGAAGTTAAAAAAATTCGTATCTATTATCCCATAAATATTATAACCTCAACCCAGTTCTCTGATTCAGTTATTTATTTATTTATTTATTTTTGGTAGTTGTATATGGACAGCATGCCTTAATTTTGTTTATATTTATTTTTTATACCTTTGTTTTATTTGTATGTAGTGCTAAGGATTGAACCCAGTGCCCTGCACGTGCTAGGCAAGCACTCTACCGCTGAGCCCCAGCCCCAGCCCCTATTTTGTTTATTTTTATATGGTTCATTGCCTCACACATTGCCTTCTGCTCTGTGTGACCTGTAATTGTGTACATGCAACTGTGTACAACTTAGAAAGTCCATTTATTAGAATTTATGGTGTTGAGGTGCAAATTCTTTGTGTCAAACTGAATTATGAATCCAGAGCTGCAGTGTTTTTTGTTTTGTTTTGTGTGTGTGTGGTATTACTGTGATAACCAGAGAATAAAAATCTATGGGAAATCTTTACAAATAGCAATACTTTACAATGGGCAATATTAGGTATGAGATTCATTTGAAGTCATTTAAGGAAATAACATATATTGAAATCATTTAATACATATTTTCTAACTCCCTTAATTAAGTTAATATATTTCATTTAAAATCTATATTTTATTAGTGTGTATTAATTGTGAATATTAATAGAGTTCCATGTAATGTTTCAAGGCATGCATAGAGTGCTGATCAAGCAGAGTCCCTCTTTGTTTCCTCACCCCACTCCAGCTTCTCAACTCCTAGTAATCAATTTCTACATTCAAATCAGCTTTTTTTTTTTAACTTCCACATATTAGTGCATGCAGTACTTGTTTTTCTGTGGCTGGCTTATTTTACTTAACACAGTGTCCTCCATTTCCATCCATTTCGCTGCAAATGACAGGGTTTCATTTTTCTTTAGGACTGAATATTCCATGTGTATACAAACCACTTCTCTTTACCCATTTATCTGCTGATGGGCACCTAGGTTGATTCCTTAACTATTGTGAGTAGTTCTGCAATAAACATGGGAGTGCAGGTTTCTCTTCGATATGCTCATTTCATTTCCTTTGAATTTATACCCCAAAGTGGGACAGCTGTATTATGTGGCAGATCTATTTTAGTTTTTTGAGGAACTCCATACTGTTCTCCATATATTATACCCAACCTACATTATAAGACAGTTCTTTGCCCTCCACATCCTAACATTTGTTATTATTTTTTTAATAACAGTCATTCTAACCAAGGTGAGATGACATCTCACTGTAGTTTTGAAAAAAACCCTGTAATTTAATAAAAGAAATCTTTCCAAGTTTTTCCTTTTACATCACTTAGCATGATGTGAACTATCAAATTCCTGTCCCTGTCCTTGTTCCTACCAGACCCACTTCTCTCCAGAGTTCTCCATAACATTAATGGTTCTTCTATTGACCATTTTGCTATGACCAAAAATCCTTGATTTCCCTTTCTTATGGCCCACATCCAATTCAAAACAATTCCATGCAAATATATCCTGAATCCACCCTTTTCATCACCTGTACCACCACCTTAGTTGGCCATAACCTAACCTCTAACTACTGCCAAAACCTCCTAATTGCTTTCTTTTCTTCCAGTTTACTCCACTTTTATTTATTCTCCACTGTCAGTTATTTTTTCAAAATATGAGCCATATCATATCACTCTTCTGCTTAAAATCCTCCACTGGATTCCCAAATTTCTGAATAAATTCCAAATCCTTATATTACAATGTCCCTACAGATCTGATCTCTCTGCCTACCCCTTCCTTGGGTCTTTCCTTAGCTGTTCTCTGTCCTACTGATCTTACTTTTTAACAGCTTTATTGATAGAATTTACATACCATAAAGTTCACCTGTTCAATATATACCAGTAATTTATTTTTTGTCTTATTTATGCAGTTGGACAACCATCATTGCAAACTACTTTTATAATGTTTTCAGCATTCTAAAAAGGACCCTTTCACTCACTAGCACTTTCAAAATTCCTTCCCTCTAGCCTAGCCATTCACTCATCTACTTTGTCTCTGCATAAAATTGTCCTATTCTGGACAATTAATATAAATGAGATCATGCAATATGTGTTTTTTTTGTGTGTGTGTGTGACTTGTTTGTTTCTCTCACTGCACATCATGTACTCATTGTAGCTTGTATCAGTCCTTCATTGCTTACCATGGCTAAATAATATTCCATTGTATAGATATACCATATTTTTCTTATATATTTATCAGTTGATGGACATTTGGGTTGTTTCTATTTTTCACGTTTTATGAATAATGCTGCTATGATCATTCATGTACAGATTTGTATGTTCTCATGTTTCTTGGGTAGATAAATATGAGTGAAATTTCCAAGTCATATGGAAATTATATTTATCATTCTGAGGAATAGCTAAATTTCTAAAGTAGCTGCAACATACATTGCCAGTAGCAATAAATGACTGTTCCAGTTTCTCTACATGCCTACCAATACTTGAGACTTTCATTATAGTCATCCTATGAAATAGTATCTCATTGTGATTTTGATTTACATCCATGATGACTGGAATTTCACACAGTGTAAAATATTTAGGTTCGAGTTGTTTTACTTCCCAAGAGGATTTTAAGGGGCTGGGGATGTGGCTCAAGCGGTAGCGTGCTTTCCTGGCATGCGAGCATCTGTCCCAGGTTCGATCCTCAGCACTACATACAAACAAAGATGTTGTGTCTGTCGAGAACTAAAAAACATAAATATTAAAAATTCTCAAAAAAAGAGGATTTTAAAACAAGTGTATTGTTTCTTTAAAAAAAAGTAATAGAAAAGAAAGTCTTCTTTGATATTTGTAACTAAGCAAGGTTCTCCTATATATTTTTTTAACCACCTGGGACATTTGATTGCAAGGACTCAACTCAATAAGACTTATGCCAAAAGAGAATGTTTTGACTCATATAAATTGAAACTGCAGGGATGGGCAGGACTCAGAGAAGATAATGCAGGCTCACTGGAAGTCTGGACTTCTGTTTCCATGGGTTGGTTCCTGTGTCAAAAAGACTTTCTCCTCATGCTTGAAGATAGCTGTAAGAGTTTCGGATCTCTTACAAAAACTATCAAGTTTCAAAACTAGGAGATCAATTTATCATAGTATCACCAGATATTTTTCTGTAATGATATTTCCCTAATCCTGAATTATACTTTCCAAAACACACACACACACACACACACACACACACACACACACACATTTCCTTTATTCTTCTGTGAGGTTTTAGATTATCGTGGGACCAAGTCAGAGCACTGGCTTCTACATAGATTATGACCTCACCAGGCCTTACTATGACACAACAATCCATTTTATCATGAAGGCCTCCATAAAATAAGACCCAGTATTTTAATTAAAGTAAGATTAACACAGACCAGAAGTTTCAAGTGAAAGGAAGTAATAGAAAGAGATGCTGAAGGAAGAAAATGCACCCTTGATTGCTTAACCAAAAACTTTATTCTCTGTTGTCAGAAGAAAATTGAAATATTGATTGTCACTAAATAAGCTATTTATTAGACTCCTAGACTTGACCTTTTGCTAGAATGCTCCTGTCCTCTTTGCTAATCCTCTTTGATTTCAGACTGCTTCTTGGCTGGGAGGTATTCTCTCTCTTAACATTTTATGGCCTCTCTGGGCCTTGGCAGACAGGTGGAACTCCTTATATGTGAGATGAATACTCTTCCTGACATGCTTTATGAGACCCAGTAGTCACAGCACAACCTATTAGCCATACCTTAGCATGCCCAAGAGTAGTCTAGCTTCAGATAAGAATTTATGTTTGTTTGTCATATTTATAAAACCACAGTGTCATCTTTATTATTTCTATTATTAAAAAATATATTGAGACAGTTCTTCAAATACTTGGCACATATGAAATTTGTTTTCCTTAGATTTTTAGTGCCTTCAAATTTACAATAATATAAAATAGATATAGTCACTACCTTGAAAAAAAATGACTGGAGAAAACTCTCAGAAATTTCTGTGTAAATGAAATCTGTTGCATTTGTTTCTTTTCGGGTTTTAGAGTGGCCTGGGGAAAGCAAGGAGTACATATACCTTCCCGTGTTGTGCAACATGAGACTTTCACATGAGAAAGATATAACCCAAATTTTAAATAATTTAATTAGAAATACATAGATGGGCAGACACAAAAGAAAAATGTTTTAAGCATATTGGTTGCTTTCTTCTCATTTTCCAATTAACAAACAATAAGAAGAAAGGTAAACTAACATATTGAATAAAGCTAAAATATGTCAGCTAAATCAAGCTATTATATGTTCATAAGCATAGACTGTGAGCCATATAAACATAACCTATTATAAATTGTAGTTGCTACTATTCTATAATTACTAGTTCTAACAAATCTAGTGCAATTTAAAGAAAAGTTGTAATTAACTGTATCTTTACAAAGAAAAGATAAGCCATTGGGAGGATGAGGCAGCATCATTGCAAGTTCAAGGACAGCCTGGGCAACTTAAGGAGACCATGTTTCAAAATTTAAAAAAAAAAATGTACTCAGGATGTAACTCAGTAGTACAGCACTTCTGGATTCAATCCTCAGTGCTGTAAAAAAAAAAAAGATATGAAAGATTACTTTTAGTAATTGCTTTTACCCTACTTTAGAAATTTCATTAATGACTATGACTCTACCATAAAAAATCACATTGGTATAAATGACTTTTTGCTTTTGTGTTGCAAGTGAACTATGTAATAAACATTATATTTACTATTATGAACTATGACAATGAATTACAGATGGTCACATTAAGGAGACAAGCCAAATGAATCTAGTTTCCAGTGACTCACGATATGTGTTAATTAAGTCAGGAACAGGATTTATGTTTACTGCCTAAGAGGTAGGGATTAAAAGATACCTTGAAAATAAAAACACAGAATGTTTTGGGAATTTGCATTAAACTAATTACTAGGCTAAGCAAGAATGTCAGGAGAAAACATTAAGCTTCTTAAGAAAGCAAATATTTCCAATCATCTTTAAGAATGTTTCCAGTATATGTTTATATAAATACAAAATATATGCTAATGTGTTTCTTTTTATTTTTTCTTAATTATTAATCTTTTGCCTGCAAACCTCTGTAACACTTGATTCACCTTATTCCAGTACTTATTCTGTACTTAAAATGTATAAAAGTGGTTTTTTTTTCTTTATGTAACCAAGCCTCTTGGTCCCAAGGCTTTCAATCATCTGGGGTCATTCTGTCCCACTTTATATGCAGAGCTAGCATTTTTACCACAGCTCACATATGTTCCCAGTTCAGGATCACCAGGAATTCTCTAGGCTGTCCCTGGCGCTGATTGCCTTTCTACTGAATTCTTGATCTGGTCTGTATTGACTTTAATGATTGATAACATTTTTACTGTAGCCTTACTCCAAGGCAATTCTACTCCTAATGCCATTATTCCCCTTGGTACTATAAAACACAAGGCTCCAGTGTTTAACAGACTTGTACAGATGATTTGGGGTGTGGGGGCAGGTGAATAACATAACACAGAATGTTAGAATACTTGCCCTCAGAGTCCTGAACACCTATTTTAACATTCCCTGTCATAATCAATATCTCCATATTCTTTCTCAAAAAGATATTTATTTTTTAGTTTTAGGTGGACACAACATCTTTATTTTATTTTTTATGTGGTGCTAAGGATCGAACCCAGTGCCCCATGCATGATAGGCAAGCACTGTACCACTTCAGCCACAACCCCAGCCCAATATCTCCATATTCTTGACCTCTTTCTTTGACTTCTTCACAATGTCTACTTTCTTCCAAGGCACCTAACTCCTGCTCCATAAGCTGCTGCCAGGTCTGAAACTATTCACTGAGCACCTCATTCCTCCCATTTCACCTTCACTCCAGCTATGTCCTGTTTCTCTAAAACCCTAATATTCCTGAATAATATAATAATCTATTAAGGAGAAGAACGATACTACCTTACTAGAAAGCAGGAGTACTTTATCCTCACTCTGCATTTGAGAGCTTTCTTCCAATTATCCCTGCCATTCATTCTAATTAAATAAATACATGTGCATTTATGATAGGTTGCTAAAATAATGCATGATCTCTTAAATGTTTATAAGACTTTTGATTTTTAAACCCTACTAATCAAAATTCATTTATACAGATGGTGATAAATAAGTGCATAAAGATGTCTACTTACCTAGGTAATTTTAAGTTATTTTCATCATAACTGTTATATAAACACCCAACAAATTTTGTCAGTTTACACAGGTCAATATAGATAATCCTAAGAAATTAGTGCAATATTAATCTTTTCTACTTGGATGAAGTTATTTGAAAATGTTTAGCTTTGATAACTATTTGATTACTCTTTTTAAACCTTTTTTACATAGTTTTGTGTGAGAATAGAAAAGAATCCTGGCCTTGGATTTAGTATCAGTGGTGGAATTAGTGGACAAGGAAATCCATTCAAACCTTCTGACAAGGTAAGAATGAATTTTTCTAAAAAAATACAAGTATATACTTATTAAGTTTAGAAAAGTTATATAATTATAAGTTTATAAAATTATTGTACAAAATATGCTCTTCTGATCTTATGATAAATGAAACTGCTATATAGATAAGAAGGCAAATTGCTCTTCATGTATAAAGAAAGAAGTTCATATTAAGAAAATTAAATTTCTTATTGACAATTTTAATTTAAGAATACTGTCCTCTACTGTGATAATGAAGGTTAGAAAAATATTTTAAGTGTTTTTACTGTGCTTTAATAAGCTAGCTGCGAAGTCAGAAAGTTTTTCAGTACATGGAAAAAAAAGAATCCGTTCTAATACTTGACAAATAAAAAGGATAAGAAAAAATACATATTTAAGCTTTCTATTTGAAAGGAAATGGATTTTGGTGTTTGCTGGCTTTTCCTTCAAATTGTATTATTTATGGAAATAAAAGCTATGTAGGCAATTCCTAAAAATTTGTTTCCAAATGTTTGCTTGTATATCACTTTATTATTTAGGAAAATGCTTTCTCAAAGTAACAGGATGATGACATAATGATTCAGTGCCAAGCCAAGCTGACTGACATCTCTTCAGCTCTTCAGGCTTGTAAAGAATTTCATTAGTAAAACTGTAGAACGGAAAATAACATTTTAAATGAGAAAACTAGAATTAGCATTCACAGAAGCGCTGGATACTCCACTCATGCTTAACCCTGCTTGTCACCCATGGGAGAAAGGCACACTCCCATCCAGCTCTAACCTCAACTATTGCCTAGACATCCAACATGCTCCCCACACCCACTGTGGCCTGTGTAATCCCAGTGTAGACTTTCTGACTCCTAAATTAAAAGTGTTTACCCTGAGCTATATAACCTGCCATCAGTGTTTAGTACTCTTGGCTCTGAATCGATTAGTGATTATAATTTGATGATAATTAAGATGATGTGACTTTTGACCCCATCAAATTTAACCACATTAAGTGACATCATAAAACTTTAAGATGATAAAGAAAGCTAGAAATTACATTTGAACATATTTCTACAGGCTCTTAACTTACCTGTGAGTTACCTGGTTCAGACTCTTTCAATTCACCATTACTATAAAAGCAATTTACAGATCAATTTCTGACCATGAAACCTAATTCTAAAAACGAAAACAAAAACAAAGAAAACCTCTTAGATGCCTCCATTCCAGAGATATCTGAAACCTGAAACAGGCCCTTTAATCCATATTTTCCCAGACACCTTATTTCTTATATTCTTCCTGCCTTTCTTCCTTCCCTGCCCAGAGAGGAAGGACAGAAGAACTTAGACCAAAAGGAGGATTTGATTCCACTATTATATGTATTAGGAGGAAGGGACTAGAAAAAAATTTCCATTGACCTTTGGAGATGGACGTGCCTTTGGTCACCAGTTGGAGCAACAATTCACATATAAGGATGTGTATGAGGCAGCCCTAAGTAATTAGGAGAACATCTACTGCATCTACTACACATTTATGTCCACTTTGAACTATGTGGAGGATAACCATTGGTTTAGTGTAATTAAAATATTCAATGGTTTAGTTGTACAATTTAATTGTACTAAGTTATTAGCAAATCTTAAGACAAAAAGCATAAGTTTGAAATTGTAAGAAACATATGATGATATGCTTAAAAACCCCAAATCATTATGTCTTATTCATCTTAATTCTTCTTTTTGTCTCTGGTTTTACATCCCTTCCATAAATTCTTTCAATGAAAAGTTAACAAACTGATCATTCTTAAGATAGTTAAAATTAAAGGACATACTTTTCTCTTCTTTCTCACCAGAAATACAGAATAATTTAGAATAATTTACAGAATGTTTAGAAATACAGAATAATATCTTAAAGTTAAAAATGAACATATTACTTAATAATAAAATGTCAGAATACTGTTGCAATTCTTCTGTTTTCAACAGAGGGGGACTAGATCTGAGATGTTCAAATCATTGCCTATAATTCTTCCACTGTGAAGAATACAAACACTTTATAACTATTCATTTGATTTCTCATTTCTAACTTTTTTTTTTTGTACTGGAGATTGAACGCAGGGGTGCTAAACCACTGAACTGCATAGCCAGTCCTTTCTCTTTTTTATGTCTTATTTTCTTTTTTATTTTGAGTCCTTTTTTGCTAAGTTTCTCAGGCTGGCCTGGAATTTGTAGTCCTTCTTCCTCAGTCTCCCTATTCCCTAAGATTACAGGCACTTGTTACTGGGCCTAGCTGTCATTGGTAACTTGTATGATTCTAGTGAGACTGAACTAGGTCTGTGATCTTATAATTTGCTCTTCTGTTTAAATATAACAGAGAGCTTGAATTGTATGATGTTTCCATTGAAAGATTTCCCACTCAAAAGCACTTTTATTTGGCTGGCTGATTACACTCTAAAACACTTTACAATCTGAAAAGTGAATCTCTATTGTTGCAAAATTGAGAGTCTAGAATTTCCAAAACTACACAAATCTCATTACTGCTCAATTCATTGCCCAAACATATGGTAGATAGCTGGTTATCAAAGTCCAGAGGCTCTAAAGACATTGGCTCTGAAAATGTATGCAAGAATTTAGTTTATTCATAAGGAAATGGATTAATCTCTTGGAAAATCCAGTTGCATTTCTTTAGTTCCAGTGCCCCATTCTTATTGTGGTTACATAAAATTTAGAGTTAAATCCAGAGCCTATATCTACCCCCAAAATACCAACCAGTAAAAAATAAATAAATGAGCTAAAACATTCCTCTGTCCAATATTGAAAACAGATTTTTTTTTCATGAGTTGTCCATTTTACAGCACGAGGTGAGAAGAAACAAATTATATAGATGTCTAACTTCAGTAGCTACTACCTGAGTCTGAGTAGAAGCTCTATAAGGAGCCTAGTTACACAAAAGTTTAAGCTGCAATATGGCACATACTCTTCCAATAAACAAATAGTAGATTAGCAATTCTCAGAAGCTCAGAAGTATTATTTTACTTACTGTTCATGAGTGTTTAAATGCTTTACCTCTCAAAATTTTAAATATCGAAGAACATCTGAATATCTTAGAGGCATTGAGGGCTTTCTATAATAAAGTTATCAATAAAAAATTTCTTGTTTTCTTCGTTATTGCTGATGGGAACCACTGTTTCATCCACATGCCAAGGATCAGTGTGAAACAGCATCCAGACTGATCACATCCACACAGGGAAAACTTGAATGGTCATCCCACGAGGCTGAAAGGAGACTAGGTCAAAAGTGAGCTTTGTCTGAGCTAAGTGGTGCATGCCTATAATCCAAGTGGCTCAGGAGGCTGAGGCAGATTTCAAGTTCAAAGCCACCCTCAGCAACTTAGCAAAACCCTATCTCAAATAAAACATAAAAAGGGCTGGGGATGCGGTTAAGCACCCCTAGGTTCAATCCCTAGTACCAAAAAACAAAAACAGTGAGCTTTTTTGTTCATTCTGGAAGAAGTTCTGATCCAAATTCTTGGTTACTATAAAATTAATGCAAAACAAAAACAAACAAACAAACCAAAAAATCCACTTGAGATAGTCAAAAAATTAACTGAGGCTATAGGAAGGATTCAGGATTAAACCACATATGCCACACTATTTTTTACCAGACTTCAAGAATAGAGAACAGCATCTGGTAGCAAACTTAACTCCAAAGGCAGTCCTAACCAAATATGGTCTCCCTGGGTTCAAAGAATAGAGTACAATTAGCCCTGCCATTGATACAGTCAGAACAATATTTAGTAGTTGAAAAAAAAAAACACTTTACTCACCATGGAGTTCATTATGTTGGAGTCCATCTACCATAATAAACTGCTTTCACATACTAGGAAGAGAAAGCAGTAGAAATGGCCATGGGTGATGCATCCCTTCCTCTCTCCATGACATGGGTGGAAGCCAAAGTCTGGTTTATTACAGTACAGAAACATTGCTATTAGGGTGGCAAGATGTGACTGAGAGATGAAAGAGTTTGATTCAACAAATCTGATAACAAAGCAATAAAAATAATAGTCTTTTATTACCTATAATGTGCTGGGCACTGTATTAGGCTCCTTATATGCATAAACTTATGTAATCTTCATAACAACTTCTGTTAGTTGAGTAGTAATATTATTCTCTATTTTACTGAGTTCCCAAAGGGGTTAATTAACTTGTCCAAGGTCATTTAGCTGCTCTGCGGCAGACAAGATTTGAAACCAAATTGATCTGACTCCAAATCCTTTTCTCTTAATAAGCACTATAAAACATGCCTCTATCTGCAAATGCCACTTAGCAGAGGAGCCACATGACAAATTTATACCCTGTAGAGTTGAAACTAATATGATATTCTAATATTGAAAGTATTACAGAGCCCTCTAATTAGTCATAGTCTACATATTTGCTTCAACAAGTCCTTGGAAGTCAGCATGTATTCTCTATTGAACCTAGATAATTAGGAGCATACTGTACAGGGTGGATTGCTAAGCAATTATATAACTTGTAGACTAAGGTATCCTTGCAGTGGTGATTCTGCCAGTAGAGAAAGCTGCAATATTCTTTATATTTAAACATTCATAACATAATAATTCATGGCTATAAAATTCAAGGGATTTGCCACTATAATTTCCACAGGATGTTATTAGAAAGAAGAAACTAGATTAATAGTTGACTGGTACCATGCTTTTGGTAGTATTTCATAAAGTAACCCAGGCCTCTATGAATGGAAGGACTTGTAATGATGTATCAAGACTCATTGTTCAGGGACTAATATCCTTCCTTGCTCCATTTGAGCAAAGAAGGAGTAAGTACCTGAATTTTAAAGTCATTAAAGAAGATTCACAGCCCCTTTTCCTTATGTACTATAACAGTATTTCACTAAATAGCCCCATAAATAATTATCTAGACATAGGATCACAGTGAACATTGTGTTATGGGTCTGGCCTGCCCTCAAAGGACTGGAAAACAGGACATAAACATGCCAGAGCTTTGGAGCAAAAGAGTTACTTCTTCTCCTTACCTATCATAAACATCTAAGCTCAGGAGGTGCCAGAGAACTCACCCATGTTTCTACCAGCTTGGGCAATTTGAATGTAGTCATAGAAGTGATAGGAGAAATAAATTCATGTTCCTAAAAATGCTTTAATTTGGTACAGGCAAAATTTTAATCCATAGGAAGAATACTGGAAGCATGAAAATATAAAATGTAATGACCAATAGATCCCAAGTAAATGGTCTAGAATTTTATAATTCTTATAACTTCATTACATCAGTTTTAAATTATCACCTCCAGATCTCCAAGCATCTGCATCAAGATTTTAACTTCTTTAACTCCACCCTTGGGGGAAAAAATGAACTTTCCTTTGGTGTGGATATGAGTATTGCATCAAATAGAATTTTTTATATGACTAATATTAAGAAGAGAAGGATAATCTGACATGCAGAATAAAAGCATTTATTTGAAATCTTTACTCAGAGATCTCAATACTCAGAGGTATACATGGCATTGGCAAGTTCAGAAATGTACAGGAATAGCTTTCCAGTTTTGCTCAGCCTCATGACATAGAGTGATTCATAAACAAAGGGCTACAAAAGCCCTTGACTTAGGAAAAAGGTACATGCTATATGTCTATCCGTCAGGTTTTCTTCACAGACATTAAAAAACAAAGATAGCAACACATTTGTCCAGAACTCTTCATTGCCTGTGATTTTATTTACCAAATAGATATTAAACTATAAAAAGCACATTTCCTTCATTTTATACAACTGGTAGGCAAATATGATTTGTTTTCTATATTTCTAAATTTGTGTTATAAGTAATATAATTTATAAATATTCCATCCTTATTTCTGCTTTGAGTGATTATGCAATGCAATGTAATTTGTAAAACCTATGAATTATGTGAAAATAACACTTAGGAATAAGAGCATATTGTTGATAGACTATATTTTGGACTAAGTTTGAGAAGCAGTTGAAATAGATCTGATGTAATAAATAAACCTGGGCTTATTAAGAGTCAATTTTAAGTATAAATTATGTTCGCTACAACAGATTACTTCAGCTGCTTCTTAGTCATACTGCAGTTTGAGGTTTAGAGCGCCACTTGGTTATTTAAGGACATTATAAGTGAGATAGCAAGGCTTTTTAAATAAAAATATTGGAAGAAAGATCCTAAATCTATTCATAAATGTAGTCTTTATGATTTTCTACTAGTATAAATGTAGTCTATAATCTTCTATTAATAGATTTCCCTCAGCCATAACAATTATAGACTTTTTTGAAAAGCACGGTAGACCAGCTGCAATGGTACACACCTATAATCCCAGAAGCTCAGGAGGCTGAGGCAGGAAGATCACAAGCTCAAAGCCAGCCTCAGCAACTTAGCAAGGTCCTAAGCAACTTAGCCAAACCCTGTCTCATAATCAAAATAAAAATGGCTTTGGATGTGACTCAGTGGTTAATCTCCCCTGGGTTCAATCCCAGGTACCAAAAAAATTTTAAAAAATAAAGGCATAGTAAAATGCTTTAGCCAATTGAAAAGTGTCAGTGTCTAGATATTATAATATAAATAAGACATGGATTTCAGCTTAAAAAAGCAAATAATCAAATATCTTTCTACATAGACATAGTTCTTTAGGAAAATATCACCAAAGCATAAATGTGAAAAAATAAGGTAATTAAAAAGTACCCATTCAAATAAGAACTTTGATTGTGACTTTTAAATTCAACAATACACTTAGAAAATCATAAAAATTGAGAATTTCATCACTGAGTGATATAGCCTAACAACCAGTAAAATCTCTCTTTTTTTTTTCAATAAAATTAAAGCCCAAATCACACAGCTAGCTAGAGTAGTTGCTAGAGTTATGTATTATTTATGTTCTGTCTGCTGCTTCACATTAGCTATTTAGCATGGAACCTGATAAGCAAAGGGAAAAATGGAACAGGAAAGTATTTAGGGACTTTATTTTTAAATTTGTTTCTATTCTTTGGAAAATGTCAAGCATTTCCAATCAAAATATGAAAGCTCTTAACGTTAGTGCAAAAATAATATGTAATTACTGAAAAGAATTGACAGGTCCACCAATGGAAATTAATTACTGAGAGTCAATTAGGTTATTGAGAAGTGTGTGTCAAATCTTTCACATTCCTTTTACAAAGTTACTGCATGTTTAAAAGTGGTATTCTGAGAACTTTTGTCTATTTTCTTGTTTGAATAGGTTAGAACCAACTAGAATTCCTGGAAATATTATAAAGCCAAAATTGCTAGAAATAAAAGCAAATAAATAAAAAGCAGTATATGTCAGGTCTCTGTCTAAAATATCATCATTTAACAATGTTTTTTTCAAAAAACATTTAGACACATATATATGTATATATATAAGCAAAGAAAATTATATATATAATATATATAATATCATAAAATTTTCTGAAAATCTACCCCCATAATTGTTCTAGGCTGGAAGTGGAGGGCATTTCATCTCCTGATCCCAGCTTCCAAATAATCACTAACAAGCAAAATAAATAAACAAGAAGATATTATGGAACTTTAATCATGATAGTTTGTATTTATCTTAAGTCACTTTTCCTAGATGATGAGCCTGAGATGGGGATTATGTGCAAGGTTTTTTTTTTAATTGAAGAATTATTTTCAAATGAAAGCTATAAGAGCAGGGTTAGAGACTAAGCAAATACATATATTAACAGAAGCCTGATTCCACATCAATGGCACCCACAGGGTTGTCTCACCCTAAGAGGAGAAATCGTCTTTAATAGTATCAGCCATTCCTTGGCTATAGGCCTCCCCAAAGAGAAGGCGGTAACTTGCCAAGCATTTCCCAGGAAAGGAGGCTGCAGGCTGAGGGGATTTCAAGGAAAATGTCCAATCCTGAGCAGCACCTGCAGCTTGTGGACACAGGTCTGATACAGGAAATCTGGCAGATCACCAAGAGTGTCCATTACTGCATTATGAAAATGGGTTTCTTTCATGTTTCAAACTAAAAGTGCTTTAGTACCAGAGATTCTGATGTACTCCCATCCATAAGAATTACTGTTCCAAAGTGCAGTGCTTTCAACCATGGCATCAGAATTTCCAGCAGCTGAAACTTGAGTACAGATTCTGAAATTGGCTATGTCAGATTTTTTGCAGTGAGACTGATTTAAATATGCTTTAAAACCCTATGATTATTCTAATTCAATGTTTTTCTTAGAAAAAAAAACTGCATTCTACAAATAAAGCACTAGTTCATTTAAGAGTAAGTAATTATAATTGAGTCAAATCTGTATTTCTTTGTAGCTAAAGAAAGTGATTTGTAAAACTAGGTATCGATCAGAAGGATCAAGGAAATTTGGAGTGAATGTCTTAAGATGTAAAAATAGAGTCAGACAACAAGAGACAGATATTAAGGAAAGGGGATCTATGACAAATAAAAAAAGAAACCCAGGTAACTACACATCACTTTTATTGTGCCATTTTTCCTCTTTGGGTGTGTGAAGAAATTGTGAGAACTCAATGAATTTATTCTTATATCCTATAAATTCAAAATTACACTGTCCCTAAAGATTCTTTGGATGAGTCGGGGAAAGCCACAAACAGATGAGAATAGATATCCAGGAAAGGCTGACAAGGAGTTAGCCTAAAGTCCCAGAACTGTGCTAGAAAGTTAGATTAATAGGTCATAATTTAGAGTGAGTTATTTTTAAATTTCATATACATATAAAAATTTTATATTTATGTATATAATAAGATAAATTCAAAATTAAGCAGCTATAATGGTTTAGGATTACTACATAAGGTATCAAATTATATATGTGCATATATTTAGTTGCCTATTATATTTACAATGTAACTAATATAGTTATACATAGTCTTTTTTAAAATTTATCTATTTATTCTAATTTGTTATACATTACAGCAGAATGCATTTCAATTCATAGTGCACATACAGAGCACAATTTTTCATGTCTCTGGTTGTGCACAAAGTAGAGTCTCACCATTAGTGAACTAGTTCTATTTTCTTAAGCATAATAGACTATAAATTGCTTCCTATATTTGAAACCTTGTTGATTAAACCTCATCATCCTGCACAAATCATATTCCCATAATAAGGGATTATATTTTAACACCCAGGGACATTCTTTAGTAGGAACTAAGCAACCTTTTTTAGTACTGAACTAAACATCAAAGTGATTAAAGAAAATTCATATCCTACTTTTTTTTTATTTGCCTCTTTATTTACTGAAGTGTCTGTTTATGTATAGGGGAAAATCATATGTTCCCTCTGTTCCCTACTACAAGAATGTTTCCACCTTGACTTAGAATGACTAATTTAGAGGAATACCTAGACTTGGGAAATTTTACTTGTTCCTTTACTGTAAGAAAGACTGATATGTTTGGTTTTGTATGAATTGCACACACCAGCTGGGGTAGATTCAGTTCCCTGAAGGTGTTCACCTCTGAACCATAAAAAGTAGTCAAAGAACAAAGAGTGAATCAAGAACTAATTGTACTTAAGATCCTTCTGCTGGTCCTTCCTTCTGGTGTGAGCTGCTTCCCTTTTGTTCATCATCATAGGAAGCCTCAAATCTTTTACCCTGCACAACACAATTATCCTCCATAAATATATTCTCAGTCCCAGATGCATAAACTACAATAACCTTTTTTATTTAACCTATACATTTCAAAAATTTATACAACTAACAACTGAAAATATTGTACTATAACATTTCAAATAATATTGAAATATAAAGACTAAAAGTGGAAAATGAACTTACTTTTTCACTCTACTCCACACTGCCAATATATAGCCACTTTCAATCAACATGTCAGGAATTTATGGCTATACTGTCTTCTGGTCATTTGCTCCAGACGTTTTGGCCTTCTGATTTCACTAACACATCTAAGAAGAACAGTCTGACTATACAACAAAGTGTTAGTTATTAAGAAAAACATTATTAAACCTTTAAGAATCATAGTTTGATTGAATATAGCTTACAACAAGACACTTCAAAAACCTTATTTGAGCTTATGTGACAAAAAAAAAAGTTTGACTGAATTCATCAATTTGCAATTCATGATTTTGAAATACAAAGACAGTGTCAAAAAATTACACAATTGAAAGGACTTTGAGGGAGCCTGCAGGGATGATAATCAGAAACCTGAATACCAATACTATTTTAGGAATAGCTACGAAGGAGAATACAGAACCACCTAGAGTAACCTCCTCCTGTTTTTAATAGTTTCTACTATTTTATGCTTTTTGCAATGCTGAGAAGGAAAGCCATTAGGGGATCTGGAAGAATGGGTAAACTGTATGAAGCTCAGCAATCCAAATATCTACCACCAGTTGGGGTCTCATATTTAAAAACCAGCTTTAAAAGACTTATAAAATAAATGAAAAAAAGTCTTTTCTTTTTCTTTATAAATTCAGAAATATGGAATGATAATAAGTGGGGGAATATGATCATTGACTTTTAAAAGAAAATATGACAAGTAAAGGAAAATTATTTTTAAGCTCAAAATTTTCTTCAAGAAATAAGCAGGATGAAAATGTCCTTTGAATCATAATAGACATCCAGAGATGTTTAATTGCTAGAGAATCATGAGAATACTGAAGTAATTAATGAAATGTAAAATATAATTATAAAATAACCAAAACCAAACACAATTTTAGTTCTTACATTCCAGTTTCCAGAAGAGAACTGTCCATAATGACCAGTATCAAACTATAAAAAAATATTATAATGATCGATCTATCATTTCTAAAAGGAATCTCATAGAAAAGGCAATGAGTTGCTTATGTTTTAGATACTTTAAATAAGACAAAAGAACTATATTTTATGTACATATAAAATACTAAACAAACTTTTAGAATGATTTAAAAAATCAAACAATATGTGTTTCTTCTGCTAGGATATTATGTTTTATCGTATTGCCACTAAAATATTTGTAATCTCATAGTCAATTTCTCTGGGTTTCACTAGTCTCCTGATTGCTCCAATGCATTATTAATAATTTTTAACAAGTACAAGCAAGTGGTTTCTATTTTATTGTTTACTCTATTAAAAAGTAGTGAAATTGATTTTGAAATTCCTTTAAACATCTGCACAAGATTTTTGCAAAACCTCTAGATGACTTTAATCAGTTATAGAATTTTAATTTACATATATCTCTAATTTCCTAGGTTTCTAAAGCAATTCTCCTTTTTGTCCTTCTCATGGGTTTTCCATTTCATTGTTTTGTGAGCTAAAGCTCAGTCATACCTTGAAGCACCATGTTCAGCTGTTAGTGACCCTCTTTCTTTCTCTTTTCTTCCTTTGCTGACTTTCCCCAATGACCATGGGATAAATCTCATCTCTTGTTGCATAGAAAGTTCTCAGTTACTAAGGTAGCAAATTGTTCAAAACCTTAAATATACACATAGCAATTAACCTTAAAATATTTCATCATCATACTTCTGATTCATAAAGAAAAACACTATTGATGATACCTTGTCTTTGATAATATTGATAAAACCTGTCATCTTCTAAACATTATAGAGACTAAGTAAACGCAGTCTATTATGTATGTTTAATGTTGCTTCTTCAAGACACAATACAGCTACATATTAATGTTGTCCACTTAAGGAAAAGAAAACTAATATTTGCTACTATGGGAGAAAAACAGTAGCCCCTTAAAAGCTGTTAAATCTATGGCTCTGTTTGCTATTTTCATGAGTTAGTTTTTCCTCTAGAAACTCTCATTGAACTTTCCATAATTACAAGACATCATGAAATTCTATATTCTAATATATTCAATGTGTTCTGAATTATAATTGTAATAGTGTATAATTTTTACTGGTGGTATGGCCTTCCTAGAAGCCAATTTCTTAGCATCAGCTAGAGCTAAGATTTTTTTTTCTAGAATTTTAAAGAAAATCATATTTCACAAATTGAAGTTGCAGTTCCCTTAAGACAAGTTCTATTTTGGAGTCTACACTTACAAGAACTGAGACTGTCATAGTCACTCACCTTCATCATTAAAAAAAAAAAAAAAAAAAAAAAAAGCTCTTTTCTCCTCTAAAGTTAGAATGTTAAGTACCGGTCTTGTAGTCTAACTTTCTGAATCCTTGGTTTATGTCTGGAGGTGTAGAAGGTAGGTAACTAGTAAGATAAGGTCAGATCTGAACACTGTGAGAAACCTCCTAAATTCATTCTTTCTCAAAAGTACTTGTGAAAGGCAAAACTTTCTATACAGCCATGAGGGGTACTTTTGGAAGACTAATCTATGACATAGGTAAAGACTGGTTTTAAAGTGGGGCAGAATATGAGATGGCAACAGGTCATGCCCATATGGAGCATCAAGGTCTGTGTCTCACACACATCCAGATGTTGATGTCTGAGGAAAGCAAAGATGTCCCTTCTTTTGAAAGGACTTTAAAGCATCTATGATGTTGCTCTGTCATGAGATAATCTCCAGAGGTGGTATTTAGGGAAGCTACTGGGCTGAAGCCATTAAGAAACCTGAAAGTTATTAATGAGAGGAGAAAAAAACACTCAGAAATTAGCCATAAACCACGAACTAGGGTGCATACTAGCACCCACTACTATAAGGAGCTGATGTTTCTCTGTTGGAGTTAATGATTATTAGTAACTACTAGAAAATCCTGCAGATAGGACCCATAGACACTGCTGAGTGAATGATAATTGGAGCCATTATCACTGTGAGCCACCACAAGAAATACTACAAATGAGGAGAGAGAGGATTTCCAGCCCTCTTCCTGTCTCCTTCCAAAATAAGAGATGTCAATCCCCTTACCTACTGGGAAATCTAGGGAAATATGACAAATGACAAGGGTTGGTTTTTCAATATATTCCAGAAGTGTAATTTTCTGGTATAGTTGAAGACTCAGTTGCATAAAAGACCTGGGATTATAGTTCAGCTTTCATACTTTTAATAATTATAGTAACATTTGAACCCTCTACTGAATACCATCTACTGTTCTAAGGAGACTGCATGTATTCACTCACTTAAGGCAACTATTATGTACCATTATTTTATCCGTTTTACTAATGAAAAGTTATGTATACAAACTTCAACTTGCTCAAGCTCATCTATTTGTAAATGTTAAACTCAGTTAACTCTGGAGCTTAACTACTAATTACTTGCACAATATAGTAGACAGAAAAAAAATGAACCTGTGAGTATGTTACATTACATAGAAAGGATGATATGAGGAGACTATCCTGGATTATCCAGATGCCTCCAGTATAATCACATGGGTCCTTAAAAGGAGACTCTTTTCCGGATGCAGTTGGAAAGAGATGTGACAACGGAAAAATGGTCAGAGAGATACACAATTGCTGCCTTAGAAAATAGAAGAAGGGGACTATGAGCCAAGGAATGTGAACATTCCCAGAAGATAGGGAAGGCTGGGAAATGGATTTTTTCCCAGGAGATTTCAGAAAAGAAGGCAGCCTTGCCAATATCCTTGTTGAGACCCATTGAGAACTGTTTTGGAAGTCTAGCCAACAGAACTCTAAGATGACAAATTTTTGATGTTTTAAGCCACTAAGTTTGTGATAATTTGTTCCAGCAGCAATAGAAAACTAATATTTATTGCCTCATTGAAAAAAATATACTTACTGAGGTTTTACTTTCACTGAGATTTTTCTCTGCCTTGGGCAAGATGATTTTACTATAATTTTAGATAATAGATTATTTCAGTAGTTTTGAATATATTACTTGATAGTTTGACCTACATTTAGCACTCTACCAAAGTTTGCAAGAAGCTGAACATATTCTAGATGTTGCTAACAGAATGTTGATAAGATGCAACTCTTTGGATCTTTGATGCATATAAGATGCTTCCTATTGTTTAGAAAATTAGGAGACTGATTTTCACCAAACAGTAGAAAGTTATTGTTCTAATTTTCAGAATACAGAGTCTGATGAGTCCTCACAAAATTCTGTCACTGATGCCAAAGTTTTCTTTGAAGTCTCAGAATGAAATGAGTTGTTGAAAGGGTGACACATTACCACAATGAGCTTTTTCAAAGCAATGTCAAAGTTTTCATATTTCTCATCAATATTCATCATACCAGAGACTGCAAAATGGGCTCAGATTAATTGATTTCTTTCATTTATATACCTGAATACAATGAAACATTAGTGCACTGGCCTTTAGATGCAGTCTTTTGGGAAACATTCCACCTCCACAATAAGGAACGCCACAGACCATTATCAAATGTAGCACTCAGTGCTGTTTCCTCTAACACAACAATATGCTGGCAGAAAGGATATATATATAGAAAAAGCTATACCAACAGGCAGAAGCAGTTTCCTAGTTGATGAAATTTATTGATCGAAAAGAAATAATAAAGCTTTAGAAAAAAAGTACAGGCTTTTGGAAGACTCAGGCTATCATAAAAGTAAACTTCAAGGCCAGTCATCAGAACAGCAGTTGAATATCACAAAACCATGTGATGGGTGAAATTAAACCTGCTGCAGACACCACATTCGTAACCTCTAAGCATTCAGCTTGTAGGATGTTGCTAGTTGCTCTCAGCATTGCAAATGTGATGGCCATAATTCAGCTCCTATGGTCAGGATTCATACAAACCTTATTAATCTGTTCCTGTGCACTGAGCTGAAGAAAAGCCATCAGAATTAATCAAGTAGCAGAGACTTTGACTGCAAGGATCAAATAAGGTCAAAACAGCATCTCCTCCAGTATCAAAAGATGTGGTATCTCATTTTTGGCAATAGTATCATTCTGCTAATGGTACAGAGACCCCAACAGTAAAAAATGGAATCTCTGGGGAACTGATTATATCTACAGTCTCCTGGATTAATGGAGTGTGGCAGCTGTGTGCCCAATGTGGCAAAAGACCCAGTAGGGTTTTATTTGTTGTCACAACCAGTGCCATGCAGTAGTGGCTTAATCATTGTTCTTTATTAGCTATCCTTTTTCAAACAACTGGTTTTCTCTTTTCTTCTAAATTGACCATTTTACAACTAATTTGGCCAAAGATCACTCTTAATAATGCCACCATTAACCTAAAATTTCATCTGTTTTTACGTCTCCTTTAATGCACTATAAGTAATATACAATCATTGTAGAAACATAAGAAAACACAGATTGAAAAAATAAAATTGATGTCCTATTACCAGTATAATCACTGTTAATGCTTAGGAATTATCTTTCCAGATATTTTCCTACACAAATATTAACAGATTTCATATTAACAGATTTCAGCAAAAATGGTGTCATACCACACAGCCTTTTATAAGCCACCTGTTCACCAAGCATTCACCTATTTCTCTATCAGCCATGTGGACTTCATTCTGTTTTACAGATTTACCATAATTGCTTTAATCAATTCCCTGTTTTTAGACATTTAGCTATAGTTTATAATTTTTGTTATTACAATGATACTATAGTGAACATATTAGTACAGGTATGTTGCATATTTTTTCAGTTATTTTCTTAAGATGAGTTCTAGAAATCTAATTACTTGATTAAAGTTTATGAATTTTTTTAGTGAGTTGGGTGCCTGTAATTTCCTTCTTAAAGAAGAAAGAAAATTTTAAATTAGAAAGCAAAAAATCATTCAAAGACTTTAAGCTAATTAGTTTTTAAAGATCTGAAATGCTGTATTAAAACATGAGTAATAGTGGTTTAATTTGGGTTTGTTAAATCATTTACACACACACGTGAATGCACACATAACATGCAGACACACGTGCATACACACAGAGTTTTGTGTTTCAGTGAGGTCATTAAATTTATAGACCAACAAATGACATGATTTTCCAAATAAAAGACAAAGATGTTGAAATTTTATCTTCTGTTTTTGTTAATAATTCTTAGGAATTTTTTTTAAATTAATAATAATTGAATTGAGATTTGATTCACATACCATAAAATTCACCCTTTTAAAGTATGTGGGTTAGTAGATTGGTATATTTGAATAGTTGTACAACCTTCACCACTAATTTCAGATTATTTTTATGACCTTCAAAAAGAAATTCTGGGTTGGTGTTTAGTTTAGTTGTAGAACATTTGCCTAACCTGCATGGGTAGGACCTGGGTAGGATCCCCAACACTGCAAAGGAAGGAAAAAAGAAAACTCTATGTATTAACAATTGCTCCCCACCAACTGATCCCCAGCCCCGGGCAAACACTAATCTACTTTGTTTCTATGCATTTGCCTATTATTTTTGTTGTTCTTCTTCTTCTTCATTTTAAGCTATATATGACAGTAGAGTGCATTTTGATACACTATACATACATCAAGTGTAACTTACTCTAATTAGGATTATGTTCTTGTGGTTGTACATGTTGTGGAGTTTCTGGTGACGTATTCATATATGAACATAGGAATGCCCAATTCATTCTACTGTCTTTCATTAGCCTATTCTTGCCATTTTATTTAGCATAATTTTTTTTTGCATGGATAAGTACTTCATTCCATTTTATCACCAAACAATATCCCCGTGTATGGATATACCACTTTATGTATTCATCAGTTTATTCTTTGTCAGTTAAAATCTTGTCATCACCATGCTTATAACCAACCCTTTGATAACTCCTGTAACTGATAAAAACGACTATGTAAGGTCATTTTGATCTGGTCCTGACCTACCTTTGGGCCTGATTTTCTGCCACATTTCTAACCCCATCCACCCCACTCCTCCACCACCAATCCAGGCATCACTACTTATATTTACTCACTTCTGTGTGTGCTATGGCCTCTGTCTGCCATATCCTTCCCATCTTCATCTGTGTGGCTGCCTTCTACTTCTCCTTTATGATCTAGCTGTCAGATATCCATCTCCTTTTCTGGGAAGCCCCTACACACCAGGTACAAGCTGGGTACAACATCTCTTATACCTCCATCCTAACACTTATCACACTATTTAGTAATTGTTAGTTTTCTTGACTTCTCTTCCACTAGATTGTGAGCTCACTGAAGTACAGAAATTATATTCTATATATCTCTGTATCATTAGCAATCAAAGCTCATAAGTGTTTGCTTTATGTCCATGATAAATAAAATTAATTTGACTTTTTATAAACTGATCAATTTGAGGATTTTATAACTACGTAGACAAAAAATTTATTTAGAATGTATGTTGAATTTTTTATGCTTAATTCTTGTGTATAGTCTATGTGAAAATTCTCAGTAAAACACACAGTAATTAACTCATTAAAATAAACCAATATGTATCTACAGTTCTAGTAGGGCTTTTAAAGTAAATGTTGAATTTAAAACCTATCAAATGGGTAACATTTTTAATATAGAATGACTTAACACAAATTCATAATTTATTTAAAAACTGTTCAATACCATTTCAAATGATTTAAGAAAGAATTTTTATGAATATATCATGAGAAATTTATATAATACAATTGTACTTTGAAAACAAGATGAGTTTTTTTCTGGTTTTGTTTTTGCAAGTTGACATGTCACTTTTCTTAAAATTGGTTTGGAGAGTTACTTAAGGTAATACAATAATCTTTAAAGCTTGCATGTATAAACTGTTTTTTAAATCTGTTTTATCTGTTTTCAATATGAAAATGTGTTTAAATGGGCCTAGTTGGTAATGGAATCCTAACCTATGTTACTTCTGACTTATAGGGTATCTTTGTTACTAGGGTTCAGCCTGATGGGCCAGCCTCCAACCTTCTACAGCCTGGTGATAAGATTCTTCAGGTAAGACAGATAAAAGCAATGCATGCAAATGCTGACACTGAAATAAACATGGAACCATGTTATTAATTTAAATGACTTGAATTAAATAATTGAAAATAAATCCTCACATTTTTTTATGTTCCTTTATTATTTTGAAATTGAGAAACATGTTAAAAACAATTTGATCTGATAGAATCCTATGTCCCTAGCATCTAACATATTACCTGGCACATAGTAGTGTTTTGCCTATTTTCATTGAGTTGAATGGAGTTATATGATAATATAAGAATTTATATGTGTGTGCATGCAGGTACACACATATGAACCTATGCATAGTTATTAAATAAAAGTGACAGTGATTGAGTGCCCATATGTGTATCCATGTGACTTTAGAAAAGGGAGAAAGGCAGGTCCATATTTAATTTCTCAACAGGGTGCATATTACTTGTTGAATACTGTGGAACACATGATTATGTTTGTCTATTCCCCTGCACAGGTGAACATGAGATTAGCTAGAGATAAGGCAACTTTTTAAAATATACTGTCCAATGGAAAGACTTTGTCTAACTTAAATCGCTGCATTTCAGTTAAGGGTCACTCCAGTAATCAGTTAATAAATGCTCAACATAACACTATCCATTTTGCTTTCATTGTCCTCCTCTCTGAATTCATTTCCCATGTAAGAGGTGCTTAATCATTTCCTACGTTAAAGGGAAAGGCTGTTAAGTATTGTCAGTGTATTTATGATTCGTATTTTGAGTCCCAAAATTTCCCACTGTATAAACAGATGCAACTACCTGAAATTGCTGTTTAGCAATTTTTTAAAAATTGAAATGATCCAACATAATATATTAAAGGTTTAGATAACTGAGAAGACAGGCCATGTAGGAAAGGAATTTTCATCAGTTCAAAACACAAAAGAATGTAAGACCCCCCCTCAAAATAACTCTAAAGAGATTTTCTTTCTCCTATTTAAGAAAATCCTAGAAAAGTAGAAATCATATGTAGCCCAATATATGTATAACAAGAATTCTTTAAAATTTTATCCTCAAAAATATTTTTTCATTTATTTTTTTATTTGTTCTTTCCAGATATACATAACAGTAAAATGTGTTTTGACATATTATACATACATGAAGTATAATTTATTCTCATTTGGATCCCATTCTTTGGTTGTACATGATATGAAGTTTCACTGGTCATGTATGAACATAGGAAAGTTACATCGGATTCATTCTGCTGTCTTTCATATTCCCATCCCTCCTCCCTTCCCTTCATTCCTCTTTGTCTAATCCAATAAACTTCTATTCTCCCCACACACAACTCTGACTTATTGTGTGTTAGCATCCACATATCAGAGACAACATCGGTCTTTGGTTTTTTGGAACTGCTTATTTCATTGAGCATGATAGTTTCCAGTTCCATCCATTTAGCAGCAAATATCATAAAGTCATTCTTCTTTATGGCTGAGTAATATTCCATTGTGTTTACACCCACATTTTCTGTATCCATTCATCTGTTGAAGGGCACCTAGTTTGATTCCATTGCTTTGCTATTGTGAATTGAGCTGCTGTAAACTTTGATGTTGTTGTGTCACTGTAGTATGCTGATTTGAACACTTTGGGGTATATACAGAAGAGTAGGATAACTGGTCAAATCGTGGTTCCATTCCAAGTTTTCTGAGGTGCTTTCCAGAGTAGTTGCACCAATTTGCAGTCTCACCAGCAATGCATGAGTGTACCTTTCATCCATATCCTCTCTAACATTTATTGTGACTTGTATTCCTGATAATTGCCATTCTGACTGGAGTGAGATGGAATCTCAGTGTAGTCTTAATTTGCATTTCTCTAATTGCTAGTGATGTTGAATATTTTTTTCATACACACATATAAATTCTTCATATATTACCATATAATTCCATTTCATATTGACCAATGAACTAATAAGATCATGACCAGCTACTCAAACTTTCAAAACTGATAGTTCTCTGAAAAGACAAAGGGCTGTCCCAAGCTGAGGCAATATTGCTGTGAAGCACTGACCAGCCTGGCTGGGTCCAATCCAGGCAGACAGAAGATGGCAGGCTATCTCTTGATAATTGAAACAAAGGGCTAGGGCTGTAGCTCAGGGGTAGAGCACTTGCCTTGCACATGGGAGGCCCTGGGTTTGATTCCCAGCACCACATAAAAACAAATAAAAGTAAAGATATTGTGTCCATCTACAACTCTCGATAGATAGATAGATAGATAGATAGATAGATAGATAGATAGATAGATGAAGAATATTGAAACAAAAAAGACATAAAATAATCTAAAGCTTTTCTTCACCACTTTAACATAAAGATCTCTGGTTTTGATAGCCTAACTAGTCTTGCAATCCTAATTATTTTACATTCTATCTATGGGCCTCAGATTTGTGATGTGAAAAATATACTATAGTTTGTAATATATCTGAGGTCCCTCTCAGTTCAGAAACTCACTCGTTTGGTAATTTTATGAATTGTTGGGAAAGGCAGTCAAGAGTGACCTAACAACATGACTCCCTAACACTTCATAAATGCTGCCCATTAGCAAAGGAAATGGCAAGGGGTTTTCTCTACTGAATTTCAAAGCAACTCAGATCTCTGATCTGTCAGAATGAGGATGTTGGACTGAGAAGCATCCTACATACAGCCTGAGACAGGTTATGGAGTTTTCTTCATCCATAACAGACACAGCAAAAGATTTTTCTCTTATACTTAGGTTCAGAAAAGAAATATAAACATAAGCATCATAACAAAATTATATTCTGCAAATGGGAAAATAAATGTCTACTTGGAGAGTATTAGAATACTCTTCTCTGGCCGTAAAATTCTAGAAGGCTTGTTTCTACATGGGGACAAGAGGGTTCAGTATTTCTAATCCCTCAGAGGCACAGAGAAACAGCAAAGTGCACAGAGGAATGGATTCCTAAAGCAAGAAGCAGAAAGGAATGATCAGCTCAATTAGTTAAAAGCCAAGAACACCATGAAACAGCTGCACCTGGACGCCTCCTTTCTCCAAAATGACAATCGATGATGTAACATTTGAATCTTGCTATAAAACTCATTTGTATCTGGTAGAAGAAAATCAAAGTCCATTTTCAAGAAAAGGAAAAAAAAATCCACGTAGACCTTAATCAAATAAATTACTGTATTTACAGTTTCATTCATACTATTTTAACACCAAAAGTAGCCAATTATGCTCTATGAAAGAAATAAGAACAACTAATTCTATACTGGAATTGTTGCCTGTATCAGAGCCCAGGGGACAAGCTAAATTTTTGACTCCATAATACTATTGGCTCTTAGTTTGAAGAATGATGGGGAGGGCTGGGCTGGGGCTCAGTGGTAGCGTACTTGCCTGGCTCATGTGAAGTACTGGGTTTGATTCTCAGCACCGCATAAAAATAAATAAAATAAAGGTCTATCAACAACTAAAAAAAAATGAAAATAAAGAATAATGGGAGAAAATGGGTTAGCAATATTGAGTTATATGTTTCTTTTTTTTCTTTTTAAATAATTTTTTTAGTTGTAGTTTAACACAACATCTTTATTTTTTTATTTATTTATTTTTATTTTTTTTATTGGTTGTTCAAAACATTACAAAGCTCATGACATATCATCATCCATACATTTGATTCAAATGGGTCATGAACTCCCATTTTTACCCCAAATACAAGTTGCAGAATCACATTATGTGTTGTCACTAGAGCCAATGTATTTACAAAGCTGAATGATAATGAAAACCCTGGAAAAGCAAGATGAAAGGAAGCAAAACAAAGATGCACAGCCCAAAGGGATGACAGTTACTGTGTTTGGTATAACCCAATAGCAAAGAGCTAAAGAGACATAAGATAATAAAAGAGGTACCTTTCCCAAATCCCAAACCCCAAATTTATTAAATAATATCTGGTTTTTTCTCACTCTTTTTTACTTACCCCTCTTACTCTGCTATGGTATTATTAGCATGTTATTTGAATTACATGATGTGTTCATTAAGTGATGATGTTAATTAAAACATATTCACGATTTTCCTGTCATTTTACGATTCATTTTCCCAGCATAGACACCCTTTAATTAATGAGCTTATTCAAGTGATTTACAGTGCTACTTGGCTTTAAGACAGTGTGGCATGTGGGAAGAATGCAGAGATAGGAGAACTGACCCTTCACAACCTGAGTTGTATGACTTCTGTAAAGCTGAGTTGTATGACTGAGAGAAAGAAAGGAAAAAGAAGAGCATATGGATCACAAAAGAATGTTATTCAATTGAACCATGTGAATTTGCCAATATGCAAACATTATTGAAATGGCCATGTTGTTACTTTAACATCATAATGTTTTATGTCTAATGTTTTTTCCAGTTAAAAATTTCAGTCTGTTTCATTAAAATTAAAATTATATCTTAAAATACACCTCTATATAGAAGATTTATTAATTGTAATTACTCTGTGGAAATGATTAATAGACTGGAAAAGCAAATATATTATACTTGATTGTCAATAATGTGATTCATAGGAATAAACCTAAAGATCACTTGTAAGTATGTCATGTTCGATTATTAAAGGTAGCTGCCCACTATCCCTTTTAATGACCAGCCCTCTGCCCCAAACACATGCCTAACTTTGGTAGGAGAAGAGAAATGAAATAATTTATAGAGAATTAGTTAATGACATCTATATTTTACCAATTACAAAAACAGATTTTTTCCAATATGAGACATAAAAATATGCTCCCAATTGAAAATAATTTTATAGTCTCTTCTACATTATCATTTTAAGGTTTTTGGAATCAGTAAGCAAAATATCTGCCTGATCTGTGACTATATTTCTAACATACAAAAAATGAAATAATCAATGTGCTAACAATTCAGACAAACCAGGTATCCCTCCCCCACCCCCACCTGCCCTATCTTAAACACCTAGGCCTTACAATTCTTAAAGACAATTCATCTGGGCATGGTGGCATATGCCTGTAATGCCAGCAGCTCAGGAGGCTGAGGCAGGAGGATCACAAGTTCAAAGCCAGCTTCTGAAATTTAGCAAGGTCCTAAGCAACTTGGCAAGACCATGTCTCAAAGTAAAAATAAATAAATAAATAAATAGTGCTGGAGCTGTGGCACAGTGGTTAAGCCCCTCTGGGTTCAATTTCTGGTACAAAAAAAAAAGTTTTAAAAAATAAATAAATAAATAAATCAACAAATAAACTTATGAACAAATACTTAGACTTTTGACTTTCAGAGTTATAATTATTGTGCTTTTTACTGGTTTTTAAAATTATTTGTTAGTGATTTTTTTTCAACTCAGAGCGCCATATCTTGTTCAAAATCTTGGAGGTTGATGCCCAAGAGGCTGATTGTATCACTGTTCTCTTCCGTAATCTCAGAGAATCCCACTGTATATCCTGATAAGTGGTTTATAAAGGAATCCCATTAGAGGACTTATAATAGATAAGAGGGAAGTCATGTACCCTCAAAGGAGCTCCTTACTTGGGGCACAAGACATTAGAAAACCAGTGAAGTATTTGATTTTGTGATATAACTAATAAATGTGAAGTATTAAGAAAATGAAATGATTAATATAGGAAGGTATTTCTTGGGATGCAAAGGGTGGCCACTCAAAACCAAAATAAAAGCCAAGATGGTTGGTCTGCTCAACTCACCTCACCCATTGAGCCAGTTGGTGAGTGGGAGAGGGAACACAAATCACAGAGCTCCCTGGTATGGAGGGAAAAGAGAAAAACAAGTTTATGCCTCTGGACTCAACAAAGGACAAAGGAATGGGCTGGAGGAAGCCTGAAGGCCAGACTGGCCCTGGGCACTCAGGAGAGGCTAAAAGGCTCACTCCAGAAAGAGTATGGAGCACAGAAGAAAGAATACCAGGCAGAAAGACCCCCTGGTCATAGGTTAGAGTCATGAAGAAAGGAAGCGTTGGAATTTAAGAATGTTTCCCATGAAGTTGAAGAATTCAAACACAGAGGAGTTGGAGTGGGGGCGATGATGGGGTAGAGGAGATGGCAAGATACAGCTTCCAGCCTCAGAATATGAGAAGTAAGTTCAGACTGAAGTCTAAATGAAATGTCTGTGGATGGCCAGGTCTGTTGCACACAGTTACATCTGTATATAGCCACAAAATCAAACAAACTTTCCTTGTCTGAATGAAAGGTCTATGGCTCTGTGTCTGGTAATAAGCAGAAGGTGTGATCAGGCACTGACAGCATTCTTTTAGGCAAAGTTCATTTATTCAATAGCCCCATCTGTCAAAAACAAACACGTAAACTGAACATCAAGTTGCTTCTGAGGACCCCTAGTTATTGTAACTCAGCCCGTGGCTTTCTCCCATAGTGTCAGTGTTCACAGTTATCACCTTGACTCTCCAAGAAAGGGTTAGAGTACATCCATTTTTCTGAATTTTAAAAAATTACTCCAAAAAAAAACCCTTCAAGAATAGTAAGTAAGAAATATTTTTATGGTTAAAATGAAGTGTTGTGCCCTTAAGGAAATAAACTGAGAGTATTTAAGAATCCCCCTAAAGGTTTTCCAACAAAACTAAATAAGTTAGGCATTTCTATAGTTTATTTGGTGGTTGAAAATCAAAATTCCGGTGTTCTTGGGGAAAAGGGATAATAGTCATGTAACACGTAGTGTTCAGAAAAATTATTGTATATGCTGATATAATACTTGGGAGAATAAGATTTCTTTTAAAAAATCACAGTTTGGAGCCGGGTGCCGAGGTACATACCTATACTCCCAGTGGCTAGGGAGGCTGAGGCACGTGTTCAAAGACAGCCTCAACAGAAACAAGGTGCTAGGCAACTTATGAGATCCTGTCTCTAAATAAAATACAAAATAGGGCTGGGGATGTGGCTCAGTGGCCAAGTGCCCCTGAGTTCAATCCCCAGTACCCCTAAAAAGTTAAAATTAAAATTGAAAAATACAGGTTGGTTATAAGACAACTAAAAATAGGTGGCACATGCCAGTAATCCCAGTAGCTCCAGAGACTAAGTCAGGAGATCATGAGGTCAAAACCAGCCTCAGCAAAAGCAAGGTGATAAGCAATTCAGTGAGATCCTATCTCTAAATAAAATACAAAATAGGGCTGGGGATGTGGCTTAGTGGTCAAGTGGCCCTGAGTTCAATCCCCTGTACTCAAAAAAGAAAGAAAAAAAAAAAAACAGGTTTTAAAAAAAAATGTGTGATAAACTCTGTATATACATACCAGAGTTTCACTATGTATTATTATTATTTGTTTAGTTTTGTTCATAATATTTAAAGTTGTACCACAGATATCTATTTCAAAAATTGAGAAAATACTTTTTGAAAATAAAAAAATAGTATTGTAAGTATTAAGTAAAATTTGAAAACAAATAAAGACAAGTCAAGCCCATTAGGCTGTTCTATCTTCCATAGCTGGCTAATGTGAAATATAATGATAATTAAGAATCCTTACTCTGTCATCTAACTCAAACAACCTTGCAAGGTGTCTGTTGTTGACAGATGTTAAATAACTTATTGAGCTCATTCCATTATACCATACTGATTCTCTAGAGCAAATTTTACTGATTGATTTGTTTATTTGCTTATTTGGAGAATATCCATCAAATGTCCACTCTGTAAAAAATATTGTGCCAAGTGGTATAAACAACACAACAGAGAAGGTAACTATATTGCTGCTTTTACACAGTCTAATCTAGGAGGCTGATGCACCCAAATTATGTAAAGCAGAAAATGGAGGAAGACAAGAAAGAGTCAAATGTTAAACATTTAATAAAATAAACCCAGCCCAATTGGTCCTGTTTTATTTTATTTTACTTTTTTGCACTGCTGGGGGTTGAACCCAGGGTCTCACATAATGGTAGGCAGATGCTATAACATTGAGCTATATCACAGGTTCCTAGTTGCCTTTTAAGAGCAAGCTATCCAGCAAAACAGAAACCAGCCTGACTCCAAAGAGCACCCTGAAAGTGAGGGGTTGATTTTCAGGTTATTCTTTTCATGGTAAAAGGAATAGAGTGTAACTTCTTGGAAATTGCCTTGTAAATCAAAGTAGGAAATTAATTTGCCAGAGACACATGTGACTTCTTTGACAAGAAAACAGGCATTCTCAGATCAGAGCAGATAAGTAAGTTTCTTCAGAAACACTATTTATTAGCAGTTCTTCACCCAAGTTTCTACACAAATAATTCCCAGAGCCTTCAGTTAAGTCTACTCTATCTTTTTTTTTCCTGAACTTTATTAACCTTTGTTTCAAACTTTATTCCCAGTCTTCTTCAGCTTAATTAGCTGCAAAAAATAAATTGTGTACAAGCAAAAATTGAAAAGAGCTGCAGTGTCCAAGGGGCTTGGTCTTAAAAACAGTAGAGATCTAAATTTTATCAGATGCATAAACAAAAATTTTTTTAAAGCAGTCATAATATAAAATAGCAGTAACTTCTTCAAGTTTATTGTCTTCAGAAGTTGATCAGTTCAGTTTGCCTCATTCTGAGAAGGCTCATCACAATTCTCCATAAGATCTGGAACTTTGCCAGGCACGGTGTCACACGCCTATAATCCCAGTGACTGGGGAGGGTGAGGCAGGAGGATCGAGAGTTCAAAGCCGGCCTCAGCACAAGTGAGGTGCTAAGCAATTCAGTGAGACCCTGTCCTCTAACTAAAATACAAAATATGGCTTGGGATGTGGTCCAATGGCTGAATGCTCCTGAATGCAATCCCTGGTATATCTCCATCCCCCAAAAAAGTTCCCAAGTCCCTAAAAAAATTTTTTCAAAAAAAAAATGAAATTTTTTTCATCATCATCATCTTCTCCAGTAACAAGTGGTGCTTTTCCATCCACAGATTCTTGGGCAGAGCTTCAGCCAATCTCCTTAAACTAGTCAGACTGTCTGCACCAACCTGGTTTAAGATGCTGGATAGCATTTCTGTCAGTTGCTTTGTCTCAGCATGTCCTGTAATAGTGAAAGTGTTTGCTGCCAGAGATACCTTGACTTTAAGGTTGTTAAAGTGGATCATTGTTCCTTGGTTTGTAAACATATTTACCTCTTCAACACCAGAGATATTGTTTACCCCTAACTTCTTTAAGGAGAACTAAAGAATGACCCATCACATTCTTTCTGTGAGAAGTTTCTTTCCCACCAATATGCACTTGTGCCTGCAGTTTGGCGAGTTTTTCTTGGTTTATGATAGTTTCTTTCATCTTGTCAGAGCAGAAGTGGACTGCACCGCGGACTAGGATTGGCGCTCAAGCGGTCTCAGGCAGACCAGTTTGGTGTATACCAAGTCTATTCTATCTTGCCATGTCTCTTTTGAGCCTGAATTCAGATATTCAAGCTGTAGTACATGTGTCCACTTTGTTATGTTTTGTAAAAATTTGTTTTTCTACCAAAAAATTTTCTTGACTTCAAATTTTCTCACATTTACAAAGAGTAATGTAAATTTTTTATGAGAACTATCTGAGAAGTAAAGGTCTATATTTCAGATTTTTGATAGAAAGTTTTATAAATGACTTGGCATAGAGTCAACGTGTATTGATTATGCAGTATGTTCTATCTTAAATATATTCCAATATTTAATGAGAGTATTCATTCTATCACCTGAAAATTCTAAAATGGGAATTAACTCCAAGTTGTCATGAGAAGCACAGTTATAAATATCTAAGATTCCTACTGTGTCTCATAATAGCTGGCTGTCAAGATTGAATAGCATGAAGTCTTACCCTTATAGTTCAATTGCTTTATTTTTTAGTTTTCCCTCATCCCGAGAACTGCAGGCATTCAAAGTATATATGTAATATACAAAATATATGTGTACTGGTCCTTTAAATGTCTGTCCCTTGAGGATGAGTTTAAATCAATCAAAAATCACATGTCCGGTCTCTAATCTGATTTTCCTTTTGTAGTCTAAAATGATTTGTCTTGTCCTTGCTGTTGGATTATCCCATCAGAACGGAGGCGAGCCTTTTCCAAGCCTATTTTTAAATTTAGATCTTTGGCTAAGAATACAACAGAATTCCTCTGAGAATTAAAGCCTCATCTGGAAAGTTTCTGCAGTATAACCATCCATAATTTATCCATTTAACAAAACATTTACCAGAAGGAAATTGGAGATAAATCCAGAAAGGAACAAGAGGAAGAAATCCAGAAACTAAGTGTGTTTTACAGTAAATTGACAAGCTATAATTGCAAATCTGGAATTGCAAATAATGTTTTCCATTAACCCTCAGATTTTTTACATCTAAATCATGAAAAAGGGAAAGTAAAAATATTTTGAGGCACAACAAATGTCAAAAAGATGTGAAATAGGAGGGATATCTTTTGGAAGCAAAATAAAGATTACAATAAAATGTTCCTTCATACTTTCAAATCATCTAAGACTAGAAAACCCATTAATTACATATTCTTGAAACATAACATTTTCAGAATATCTTTTCATTTCCTAGATTGTTTTCTCATTAACTTCATTGAAACTTAATAAGCCAGTCATTTGTTTCTCATTTTTCACGAGAATGCAATTTCCTCAAGATTGCACACATTTTATTTGAATCTGATAGTGTGCTTATATAAAGCATATATGTATCCAAATGAGGCAACATTTTAAATTTTCATTAAGCTAGAATTTATTCTTCATATTATCTTTTGCATTTATATTGTGCATATATTCAAAATGCTATATGTGTAAATATATCATATGCATTTATTTTTCAAAGCATCATTGAATTTATACTCTGCATTTTTATTGTATAGTACTAGCCTTTATTTCCTCAGCCTCTTCTATTCATACACACAAACCAGCCACAAAAAATTCCTCTAGTTAAAAGATTGAGATTCATGCCAGTTCCATGGCACTTATCTATAATTCTAGCTACTCAGGAGGCTAAAGCAAGAGGATTTCAAGTTCAAGATCAACCTGAGCAACTTAGTGAGACATAGTGTCAAAATAAAATAATTTTAAAAACTGGGATGTACCTCAATGGTAGGTCATCCTGGGTTCAATCCACAGTAATGAAAAAAATTTTTTTCTTAATTTTATTTGGAAAAGCTCTACAAATACAGTAACATGATCCTTTGATTCCTGTCTGAACTATTCAAGACATAAACCAGATAGCCATTTTCATAGTAACAAATATAAGTTCTTTTTGCTTTTCTGTCCTACAGATGAAAGAAGAAGATTCTCTAGAGCTAAGGTTCTGATATCTCTTCCACTCTTTTTCCAGGCTCTTCTGTCATTGCTGTCCCTGGTAACAGGCATAACACAATGCTGCTTATCAAGAAATAGTTAAATTACTACTAAAAAATGAATTTATTGGGCTGGGGTTGGTATTGGCTTAGTGGTAGAGCGTTTGCCTAGCATGTGCAGTGGGTTTGATCCTCAGCACCACGTGTAAATAAATGAATAAAATAAAGGTCTATCAACAACTAAAAAAAAAAGCATTAAAAAACAATGGATTTATTTAACAAACCTACAATAAGAATTGCAACCTTGCAACATCCAAAGAAACAATTGTACCAAGATCCAGAGAGTTGACAACTGTGTCATAAATTCCCACCTAGCCACCAGCTGTTATCTTGGATGTTTCCTGTGATCATTCTGATCCTAACATTTGCATCTATCAAAAAATTAGGGTTTTTATCTAAGCAAAAAAAAAAAAAAAGAAAGAAAAATATAGTTCTTCTGATATTTTCAACTTCTGTTCTTATGGCTTAATAAAAGTCTTATTTTTACATAGGTAGTGGTAGTGTAGTAACATTAATAGTATTAGCTTTTCTTGATTGCTTATCATGTGCCAGGCCCCATTCTAAGCACTTGACATATATTACCCGTTTGATCTTTCGTAAACTTTCTAAACTAACTCAGAGTCTTTCTGGTATTTTGGAGCTATTCCCAGACAGTCCCTGGTTGTATTCTTTTAAACAGGCCTCTTGAGGTTCACCAACCCTCTAATTTTAAATCAAAACATGTCTGGGGACTGGAATTACAGAGAGCACCCTAGTGTTGGTTTGACTGGGGATCTAATTCACCAATGTGCTTCTTGCCTTCTGGGTGGTCGGCTCTATTTATGTGTTTTCGGGGCTCTGACTCTAGTTTGTATGTAGTAAGTGCAAAAGCTGGTGCTTTCAAGCTGTTCTCAGAGCTAGGTTATGAAGGGATCTGTTGTCCCCGAGTCAGCCTGGATTGTGGTTCTCAACATTGTGAAGTTTGGTTTATCAGAACCAGATCCAGAGCTGAGCCCAGAATTAATTCAGGTTTTCTCTGCTTATTTGTCTGTGCTGTGGAAAATTGTGCTAACTGGTGGCACTAGAAAATGTTTGGTTCTCTTGGATTTTCTATTCCTCTATGAGCATCCTACTTGGTCCCTCTTTAGGATGACCCTTCCCAGGTCTCCTCATGTTTGGGTCTCTTAGGAACTCAGGGTTTCCTGGCCTCTGGGCTCAGTGTGTGGATATCATGAGGGTTTTCTCTGCTCTTTAATTTGGTTCTCAGGCTAAAGCCAGCTTCTGCCACCCTCTGATAGAAAGTAACAGGCCCTGTCCCCTTTTCTACCTCACTTCAAGCAGATTTACATAGATATCCCCATTAGCAGCAAACACTGTCTTCTATTTCTGCTCTACATTTCCAAAACTTGAACTCCATCCTGTTCCTGCAGTTGGATTTTTTTTGGTAAATCTCAGTGTTCCACATGGGATCAGCCTGCTATAAAACCTCACCTCTGGTGTTCCTGGGGCCACTCTGACCTGCTTCCTGGACTCCACTCTCCTGTTTCCAAATGGATGATCAGTAGTTCCCTTGTCTCTATTGCCAGAAAACTCCACTTGTCCTCTTATCCTCGTTTCTCCAAGGTTTCTATTTTCAGTTACTAGCATCACAGTTTGATTCTTATTTGTTTCTTATACCCTTGTCTAATCAGGAGCAAAATTGTAGATTCTTCTTATTAGAAGTTTTCTTCTTTCTAATCTGTTCTCTGACAAGTTTTTTGGCATTGCCCCAGCAGACATTCAGACTTGGTTCTTGACGTTCAGAAAAGAAAGCTCCCATATGGCCACCACGACCCAATTAAGCCAGAGATGAAACTACAAGAAGGAGAGATTCAGCATTTTCTGTAGCTTTCAATTCAGGACTAAAGGTTATCTCTATCAGTCTTTTTGGAATAAGTGAAATTACACCTGATAAGAATCAGAAGGAGAATAGTAGCTTTGCAACCACAATAAAGCACAGAATTCCAGGAGAAGATGGAGCCACAATGCTGAAGGAGGAAATGTTGAGCATTTTATCATGGCAAGTGAATTGTCAGTTCAGATCACATGAAATAACCGTGCTCTTATTATTTTGGTGAATGATTGGGAGAAATAATAAGAAGGAATAAAAATTAGAACATAAAAGAATGAAT